>NC_053023.1:535924590-536024589 GCF_003073215.2 Triticum urartu | reverse complement strand
TCCGATCTCGTGGTAGATCTACTCTTGTACTACCCATATCATCAATATTAATCAAGCAGGACGTAGGGTTTTACCTCCATCGAGAGGGCCCGAACCTGGGTAAAACTTCGTGTCCCTTGCCTCCTGTTACCATCCGGCCTAGACGCACAGTTCAGGACCCCCTACCCGAGATCCGCCGGTTTTGACACCGACAATTCCTTTGTCACACTGCTTTCCCTAACGCCGAACATGATTATGCAGGCCGCCCAGAGCCAGTATCGATGTATCATCAGACGACTCCCTGGGCTCGTCGGATATGGATAGTGATCCACTTCCGACCGCCACCTCCCCTTGCCCTGCGGACGATGCAGAGGTGCTGTCTCACGAGGCACCGGGTCGAGGGGAGACGGTCCCGGAGGCGCCTCAAGGCGGCCTCCCGAACTCCGGGAGCCGAGGGGACAAGGCCCCTGAGGGCCCCAAGTTCGCCCCTCAGCCGAACACCACGCCGGAACCTCCAGCGGTTCCGGACTCGGGCAGGCGGCCTGCTTCTAAGAGGGGCAAGATGCTTGTGCCGGTGACCTCTGCCCATCCAGAGGCGCCAGACAATCTGCTAGAAGCGCTTCGCAGCACTTCCATCGACGAGGAGCACCGTACTATTATGAGTGCGGTGGTCCGGAAGGTTCAGTCCGCCAAGAGCGGATTGACTGAAGCCTGTGCCAGCCTTCTAACAGGATTTGAGGTAAGTGTTAAAATATAGGAAAAATATTACCGCATAGACAGTATCCCATGAGCTTTGTTCGGTGTTCACAAAGAAAAGCCGAACAGAGGATCAAACAATATCGCAGGAGTCTAATTTAAGTATGTCAATATGCGTATGCAGGCTACGCTGCTGGCGTCCGCCGCACAGACTGCGGAGGTTGCCGTACTGAAGCAGGACCTCGAGGGGTCCAAGAAAGAGCTCGTTCTTGCCAAGAGGTAGCTCAAGGAGAACAAGGGTAAGTAATACCCTATCTATAGATATGTATATATAAAAGAAGACGTGATTGCAAAATGACAGGATCATCGTATATTTGCCAGGGGCCACGACCGAGGTGGCAACCCTGAAGCAAGCACTAACCAAGGCCGAAGATAAAGCGGCCAAGGAGCGCACCGAGCGGGAAAAGCAAGAGGCTCGTGTGGGCGAGGTGCAGGAAGAGCTCCAGGCTCTCGTGACGAAGCATGAGGCGTTGGAGCTTGACTCGAAGACGCGGGAGTCTGAGCTTGTCACGGCCCTCGAGAGCGCAAAAAGTGCCAAGGCCAAAGCCCAAAAGGCCCTCCAGGAGATCGACGCAATGAAGAAGATAGCGGCGGGTAAGGCATTCTATATGCAAAGCAAGCATGTAAAAGTAAATTACTGATTACTTACCCGAATTCGGAGCTCTCTAGGAGCATTCGTAGATCTGCCCCGCTGCGTGTCGGATGCCGCACTGTTTTATCAGGCCGAGGAGGGAATCTCAACGGAGAAGCTGTTCTGGTCTTAGTATACTGAGATCGAACACCCGATGCCTCTGAGCGACCAGCTAAAGCAGCTGGTTGAGCTGCACAAGGCGGCCGAACAGGCCATGAAGGGCCTTATAGTCTGGCTGTGGCCTGGCGACGCCCTTCCGAACCGCTACTTCGGCCTGGTGAGGCAGCTTGTGGATGCCTACCCACGGCTGGAGGTCGTCAAGCGGTCCGTCTGCATCGAAGGTGCACGCTGGGCTTTCGCCCGTGTGAAGGTGCAGTGGGCCAAGCTAGACGCTGTGAAGCTGATCAAGGAAGGGCCGCCGCAGGGCAAGGAGCATCGCACCCCTGAAATTTATTATGAGGGTGTCCTGAAGGGTGCCCGTCTTGTAGCAGAAGAATGTTCCAAGGATGCAATATTTGAGTAAACTTGCTCGTGTGATCCTGTATGATGAAAACTTGTTTCATATGTGCTATGCAACGCTTGTGTGAATTTAAAATATTACCTTATGTTTGGCTGTTTATCCAATCTGAGAGATGGCTAGTCCTCGGCTTCTGCCCCCATGCCACTAGTGCTGGGGTGTTCGGGATAAACCTGAGCACTCTTGTTCCCATGTTTGGGTCCTTCGAGGGAGGTGCTCAGCACAACGAACCAGGCAACCAGACTAATAATGCTTTATCACTCTCACTTAGCCATAGAATTCTATAATTTTAAATTTTGGCGAAGCCCCTGGTATTCGGAAGGCCGAATTCGGGGTGCGATACACGCCTTTAAGCCGAACAGGGCCGGCCCCTCGCTCTAAGCGGCATAAGTCTTTAGGGACTCGAAAACCTCGCCGAACAGCGACCAGTCTCTCGCCTTATCATGATAGTTAGTTTTAGGTTTCTCTACTGAGGTGCTCAGCCCGGCAAAACCGGGGCACAATCGCAGTAGTTCTCCTAGCGCTACCTTAGCCGATAGAGCGGAACGTAAGGTACCAAAACATAGGAGCCGGGCAAACCCAACATTTGACCAAAGACATGATTCGGAGATGATGCATATAATGCTATAAGTTCGGGGTGCCGCACTTGTGAAAGTGTTCAGACTTTTCACACTATATTGTGGGGTACGTAAGCCCCTGGTGTATTGGCCGTACCAAAGTGTACGGGTGCAAGGCGTCATTAATGAACACACACACACACACACACACACACACATATATATATAACAAGAATGCAACAAAAGTCGTAATGTTATGCATTGTTTATTCAAAAAGGTGCGTTAAAGCAGAATGATACAGATGGTGCGATAAGCAAAGAGTAGGACTATGTCCCTTCCAAGGGCAAGCTGAGGAACAATATTAAATCAAATATTTTGCTCGTTATTGTAATCCACCTGGGAATTCCGTGGTGTGACGTAGCTTTCTGCCTCCTTGGTTGCTGCATCATGTGTTCGGCGATAGTGCTGCCGGACCGGGTTTCGAGAGATTAAGGTCCTGAAAAAGAGAAAAATAACCAAATGGGAAGCCCCTAGTGAGGTTTAAGCCACGTCTTGGGGTGTGCCGCAGTGTGTCCCCCCTCCCCACCTGTGCCCATGGTATTTTTAATGCGTAATTATGTACGTGTGGCACGAGTTTCGCCGTTCGGCTGGGACTAGGGTGGGGGCCGCATTGCTACGCGAGCTCAGATCGCGCCAGGCGGTCTAGTTGCCGATTGCTCCGAGCACGCTTGAAGGTGTCCGGGTCTTGAAATGCCGAACTGGTGTATTGCCTTGAGAGGCTGGTTTGCGCTTCTGCTGCGAGGGCTGCAGTGTGCTCCTCTGTTCGGAGAGAGAACTTCTGTGTTTCCATTGACTGTAATAACCCCGTGAGGTCCTGGCATCTTGAGCTTGAGGTATGCATAATGCGGTACCGCATTGAATCTCGCAAATGCGGTTCGCCCGAGCAGTGCATGATAACCACTGCGGAATGGGACTATATCGAAGATTAACTCTTTGCTTTGGAAGTTATCCGGGGATCCGAAGAACACTTCCAGTGTAATTGAGCCTGTGCAATGGGCCTCTACACCTGGAATGACGCCTTTAAAGGTCGTTTTTGTGGGTTTGATCCTTGAGGGATCTATACCCATTTTGTGCACTGTGTCCTGATAAAGCAGGTTCAGGCTGCTGCCGCCATCCATAAGGACTCGAGTGAGGTGAAATCCGTCAATGATTGGGTCCAGAACCAGTGCGGTGAATCCGTGATGACGGATACTAGTGGGATGGTACCTGCGATCGAAAGTGATCGGATAGGAGGACCATGGGTTGAACTTTGGGGCGACTGGTTCCAACGCATATACGTCCCTGAGCGCACGCTTCCGCTCCCTCTTGGGGATGTGGGTTGTGTATATCATGTTCACCATCCGCACTTGTGGGGGAAACCTCTTCTATCCTCTGGTGTGTGGCTGCCGGGGCTCCTCCTCGTCATCGCTATGTGGCCCCTTGTCCTTGTTTTCGGCAATTAACTTGTCGGCCTGCTTGAACACCCAACAAGCCCTGTTGGTGTGATTGGCTGGTTTTTCTGGGGTGCCGTGTATTTGACACGAGCGATCGAGTATACGGTCCATGCTGGACGGACCCGGCGTACTTTGTTTGAATGGCTTTTTCCGCTGACCGGGTTTAGAGCCTTTGAATCCGGCATTGACTGCCGTATCCTCATTATTATCGCTGTTAATGCGGCGCTTATGTTTGTCGCGACGTGACCTGCTATTGCCGTCCTTGGTATCTGAAGTACCATGGTTCTTTGATATGTTATTACTGCGAGCCAGCCAGCTGTCTTCTCCCACACAAAAGCGGGTCATGAGTGTCGTGAGGGCTGCCATAGATTTCGGCTTTTCCTGACCAAGGTGCCGGGCTAGCCATTCGTCACGGAAGTTGTGTTTGAAAGCCGCTAGGGCCTCTGCATCCGGACAGTCGACGATTTGATTTTTCTTTGTTAGGAACAGAGTCCAGAATTGCCTGGTCGATTCTTCTGGCTACTGAATTATGTGGCTCAAGCCATCGGCATCTAGTGGCCGCACATAAGTGCCCTGAAAGTTGTCGAGGAATGCGGCTTCCAGATCTTCCCAACAGCTGATGGACTCTGCTAGCAAGCTGTTAAGCCAATGCCGCGCTGGTCCCTTGAGCTTTAGTGGGAGGTATTTGATGGCATGTAAGTCATCACCGCGGGCCATGTGGATGTGGAGGAGGAAATCCTCGATCCATACTACGGGATCTGTTGTGCCGTCGTATGATTCAATATTTACAAGTTTGAAACCTTCTGGGATTTGATGATCCATTACTTCGTCTGTGAAGCATAAGGGGTGTGCGATGCCTCTGTATTGGGCTATATCACGACGCAGCTCGAATGGGTCTTGCCCACTGTGTTCGGCCCGGTCGGATTTACTTTTACTGTATCCGGCATGACGTTTATCGTCTCGCATAGTGGCGCGCCCTCGTGATCCGTAGATCGATCTTCCATGCTTTGCTTTATCCTCCAATATGTCTCGTAGGTCTGGCGTATCTCCCCATGCCTTCTTTTTTGAATGGTGTCGGGGTGCAGGCTGAGTTTTTGGCTGGAATGCCTCTCTATCGCGGCCACGAGGTGGCTGATCAGCCGCGTCATATGCTTCTTCCTCCAGTCGGGGTAGAGACCTACATTTTGGGTAACTCTTGGAGGGGCACTCAAGTTTATATTCCTTGGCCGCGAGGACTTCAGTCCATCTGTCAGCTAGCAGATCTTGATCAGCTTGAAGCTGTTGCTGCTTTTTCTTAAGGCTACTTGCCGTGGCTATAAGCCGGCGTTTGAAGCGCTCTTGTTCGACGGGATCCTCTGGTACGGCGAATTCGTCGTCGCCGAGGCTTGTCTCGTCTTCGGAGGGGGGCATGTAATTATCATCCTCCTCTCCATCTGCCGCTCTCTCAGGAGGGCTGGCTCCTCCATCCTCCTGCTCTAAATCTTGCTGGAGGGGATTGTTGTTGTCTTCGGCACTATACGAAGTGTTATTATCTCCTGTGCCGGTATCACCACTTTTGCTTTGGCGGGACTTAGAGCGGCGCCGCTGACGTCGGCGCTTGGGTTGCTTCTTGGAGGGGTCATCCTCCGCTATCTCGTTGCCATTGCCTTCTTTGGGTGTATCCACCATGTATATATCGTATGATGAGGTGGCTGTCCAGTGCCCTGTGGGCAGTGGATCCTCTTCGTCTCTCGCATCGTCGTCCATACCGTCGATGTCTTTGGACTCGAAATCGAGCATGTCGGTTAAGTCATCGACAGTGGCTACTAAGTGGGTGGTGGGTGGGCCGCGAATTTCTTCGTCGTCCGCATCCTAGTCCTGCCGGACCTTAATGAGTTCAGTATGTCGCCAAAGGGCGAGTACTGAAAAATATCCACGGAGGTAAACTCCATGATCGGCGCCCAATCGGGTTCGATGGGAACGGGCGCGGGCGGTTCAGAGTTCATGGCCGGAGAAGGATCCGGCAGTTTAACAACACGGCTCTTGTGCAAGGTAAGGTCGATGTTTGGCTCGATCGCCGCTGAGGGTAAGGCCTCCGTGGCGGGGTCCATCCACCCGTCCATGGACGGCGCAACTGGCTCCGAATTGAGGGTCAGAGCGGCTGCCTGTGCTATCTCCTGGACACTGTCCGATGGTAGAGCTAAATCGTACTCATCGTGACCGCGTGACGCACAAGGCAGAGGCTCGAATCCGTCGAAGATCAAGTCTCCACGAATATCGGCCATGTAGTTTAAGCTTCCAAACCTGACCTTGTGGCCAGGGGCGTAACTTTCAATCTGCTCCAGATGGCCAAGCGAATTGGCCCGCAGTGCAAAGCCGCCGAACACGAAGATCTGTCCGGGGAGAAAAGTCTCACCCTGGACTGCATCGCCATCAATGATAGTAGGAGCCATCAAGCCTAACAGCGACGACACAGAGGAACTCTCAATGAAAGCACCAATGTCGGTGTCAAAACCGGTGGATCTTGGGTAGGGGGTCCCGAACTGTGCGTCTAAGGCGGATGGTAACAGGAGGCAGGGGACACAATGTTTTACCCAGGTTCGGGCCCTCTTGATGGAGGTAAAACCCTACGTCTTGCTTGATTAATATTGATGATATGGGTAGTACAAGAGTAGATCTACCACGAGATCAGAGAGGCTAAACCCTAGAAGCTAGCCTATGGTATGATTGTATGTTGTAGTAGTTGTTGTTGTTCTACGGACTAAAACCCTCCGGTTTATATAGACACCGGAGAGGGTTAGGGTTACACAAGGTCGGTTACAAAGGAGGAGATATCCATATCCGTATTGCCTAGCTTGCCTTCCACGCCAAGTAGAGTCCCATCCGGACACGAGACGAAGTCTTCAATCTTGTATCTTCATAGTCCAACAGTCCGGCCAAAGGATATAATCCGGCTGTCCGGAGACCCCCCTAATCCAGGACTACCTCAATGAGTATTACAAGAGTTGATCTACCAAGAGATCATAATGGCTGAACCCTAGAAGTCTAGCCTGTATGACTAAGGTATTTTGTATATCCTATCCGGACTAAGTCCTCCGGTTTATATAGACAGCAGGAGGATCTAGGGTTACACAAGGTCGGTTACAAAGAAGGGAATTCACATATTCTGTCGCCAAGCTTGCCTTCCACGCCAAGGAGAGTCCCATCCGGACACGGGTGTAGTCTTCGGTCTTCGTATCTTCACAGCCCATTAGTCCGGCCCACAAATAACAGGTCGGACGCCCGAGCACCCCTTAGTCCAGGACTCCCTCAGTAGCTCCTGAACCTGGCTTCAATGACAAGGTATCCGGCGCGTAGTGTTGTCTTCGGCATTTCAAGGCGGGTTCCTCCTTCCGAACTCCTGAATAGTCTCCAGAAGAATTGATCGTGTAATAACGCATGAGTCCAATCTGCTGACAACTTTTGTAATGTGACGTCACGCCTGCCTGGTCATAATTTCGAACCGTTTTTCGCCCCATGTTTCGAGACGCGGTTGTCATTGGCACGTCTTGTCAAAGCATAGATCGTGTCCCCTTATTATGGGATTTTCATTAATACGAGCGTGGGTAACCCAACCATCCTGCGAGAAAGATTCCTTAGGAATAGGAAGGTTCCTAGGCTTAGGAGGAGACATTCAATACCAGAGGTGTATATAAAGGAACCAAAGGCCGTCCTTTTATGCATAACCTCTTTTAAGCCTCCCCAACCCCGAGTTCCAGCACTCAAGGTTCGACTCCATTGCTTTCATCCTTCCCATCATGTCCTGATCCAGCTCCCAAGGCCGATGGGTGTCTTCCTCTGTTACAGAGGAGGATATCACAAAGCTTCGGGCGGCCAGATATCTGACCGCAGAGATCCACCACCGGCTTCCTGCTCAAGGACAAGTTATCGCGACCCCCAGATCCGGCGAGAGGGTGGTATTCGTCTCCCACTTCCTCTAGGGGTTAGGTTTTGCTCTTCACCCCTTTGTCCGAGGGCTAATGTTTTATTACGGACTAGATTTTCACGATCTTGCCCCGGACTCTATCCTCCATGTCTTGATATTATCATTACATGTGAGGCCTTCCTTCGAATCCCCCCACACTTCGGCTTATGGCTCAAAACCTTTAGTGTAAAGCCGAAGGTAGTCGACGGGGAACAGGCGGAGTGCGGCAGTGCTACAATCAGCCAACTCGCCAACACTCCCTGGCTAAAAGGTTCTTTTGCCGAGGCTTCCAATTACTGGCAGCGGGAGTGGTTTTATATTGCAGAGCCCCGCAGTACTAAATGGGTAGCTGCCCCCACCTTCCGTCCTGGCCCACCATTACGGCTAGCATCATGGGTCAACAAGGGGCTAGACTGGGGATTAGTGTATGAAGTGCAGACCTTACAAAGCCGCATCCGAACCCTCCTCGAGAGGGATATCGATCTCGTCAGTGTGATCCAAGTGATGTTAGTTCGCCGAATCTTGCCCTGCCAGCGCAGGCCTCGCCGCATGTGGGAGTTTAATCCAGAAGGACCACAAACCCTCCAACACTTCTTTGGCGCCACACACGAACGGATGTGGAAGTTATTTTTCGGGAAGCGGAAACATTGGCCGGATACTGCTGAGGACGCCGGCCTTAACTGCAATCCTCCGGATACCCCGGTAAGCACTTGGCTTTCGAATACTTAGTGGTCATGCATACAGTAATATGGTACTGAGCAAGCTATCTTTTTCCAGGGCTGGATAAAGAAGGCGGAACTGATTATGTGTTCGACCCCTCTGCCCGAGGGTCCAGCGAATCCTGTCCTAACAAGGATGCTGGCCCCAGCACCATACCAGATGTCGGGGAAGGAGGAGGAGGCGGAGAGCAAGAGGACCAAGGATGGCATCTATTCCCAGGGAACCTTGGACTTTGCGTCCGGAGAAATAAATATCCCCTCATCCGAAGACAAAAGTGAAGGGGGCCACTATCTCCTTCCCTCCCAGGAAGAAGAGGGCCGCCTCTGAAGATTGGGAGAAGCAGGCTCCTAAGCGAGGCAAGATGCCTCTGGGGGCGGCCCGGGCCTGGAGGACGTTGAAGCGCAGTCTCATGATGAGGACAAGCCTCCGGCCAAATCATAAGCGAACAAGGCTGTTTTAAACCTATCCCATTCTTTTCCTATGATGCCTGGAATATATATATATATATATATATATATATATATTTTCAGCTCAGCGCGTAGCCCCCTTCAACAATCCTCTTCCTCGGGGGACATTCTCCCGGAAATGATGGAAAGCGAGACGCCCCCACTGGCCTCTCCGTCCAATAAGGAAGACGACCTTGAGGTGTCGTCGCGGAGGGTCTCCCCCGACCAGCAAGTGGTGCCAGGGATGACGAAGATGCTACACAAAAGTGATACTTCGGAGGCCCAGGGTCCGGGGAACAACAATGAAGACCCCGAACAATCCAGAAAGCAGCCGGATACAAATAAACGGATCCCTTCAAAGGGTGACCGTACTCCTGCGGCTGCCTCCGGAGACCCAGAGGCACCGGATATCTTGACGAACATGCCGCGGCAGGCGTCCATTTCAGAGGAACATCGTACCTTGATGGGTACAGTGGTAAAAAAGGTCCTATCCGCAAAGAATGGATTGAATGAGGCATTTGCAAGTCTGCTAAGAGGCTTCGAGGTTTGTACTGTAATATGTGCAATCGTGTTTTATTCAGAAAATACACTTGTGTATAGACTGTAGCCCCTGAGACTTAGGTTGGCTTCCCATAGGAAGCGGACGGAGGATCAAAAGAAATATCTGAGGACTAATCTGATTAACTTTGAACACAGGCTGCTTCCCCCCTGATATGTCTCCAACGTATCTATAATTTTTCATTGCTCCATGCTATTATCTTATCTATTTTGGAAATTAATGGGCTTTATTTTACACTTTTGTATCATTTTTGGGACTAACCTACTAACCGGAGGCCAACCCAAATTGCTGTTTTTTTTTGTCTATTTTAGGGTTTCGAAGAAAAGGAATATCAAACGGAGTCCAAACGGAATGAAACCTTCGGGAACGTGATTTTCTCAACAAACGTGATCCAGGAGACTTGGAGTGGCTGTCATGAAACAAGGGAGGAAGTCACGAGGCAGGGGGCGCGCCTACCCCCTGGGCCCTCCACCCTCGTGGGCCCTCCGTTGCTCCACCGACGTACTTCTTCCTCCTATATATATCCACGTACCCCCAAACATCCAGGAGCACCACGAAAACCTAATTGCACCGCCACAACCTTTTGTACTCGAGAGATCCCATCTCGGGGCCTTTTCCGGAGCTCCGTCGGAGGGGGCATTGATCACGGAGGGCTTCTACATCAACTCCATGGCCTCTCCGGTGATGTGTGAGTAGTTTACTTCAGACCTATGGGTCCATAGTTATTAGCTAGATGGCTTCTTCTCTCTCTTTGGATCTCAATACAACACTCTTCTCGATCTTCTTGGAGATCTATTCGATGTAATCTTCTTTTGCGTTGTGTTTATCGAGATCCGATGAATTGTGGGTTTATGATCCAGATTATCTATGAACAACATTTGATTCTCCTCTGAATTCTTTTATGTATGATTGGTTTATCTTTGCAAGTCTCTTCGAATTATCAGTTTGGTTTGGCCTACTAGATTGATCTTTCTTCCAATGGGAGAAGTGCTTAGCTTTGGGTTCAATCTTGCGGTGCTCGATCCCAGTGACAGAAAGGGAACCGCCACGTATTGTATTGTTTCCATCGAGGATAAAAAGATGGGGTTTATATCATATTGCATGAGTTTATCCCTCTACATCATGTTATCTTCCTTAAAGCATTACTCTGTTCTTATGAACTTAATACTCTAGATGCATGCTGGATAGCGGTTGATGTGTGGAGTAATAGTAGTAGATGCAGAATCGTGTCGGTCTACTTGTCTCGGACGTGATGCCTATATACATGATCATACCTAGATATTCTCATAACTATGCTCAATTCTATCAATTGCTCGACAGTAATTCGTTTACCCATCATAATACTTATGCTCTTGAGAGAAGCCACTAGTGAAACCTATGGCCCCCAGGTCTATCTTTCATCATATTAATCTTCCAATACTTAGTTATTTCCTTTGCCGTTTATTTTACTTTGCATCTTTATTTATCTTTATCATAAAAATACCAAAAATATTATCTTATCATATCTATCAGATCTCACTCCCGCAAGTGACCGAGAAGGGCTTGACAACCCCTTTATCACATTGGTTGCGAGATTCTTATTTGTTTGTGTAGGTGCGTGGGACTTGAGCGTGATCTCCTACTGGATTGATACCTTGGCTCTCAAAAACCGAGGGAAATACTTAAGCTACTTTGCTGCATCACCCTTTCCTCTTCAAGGGAAAACCAACGCAGTGCTCAAGAGGTAGCAAGAAGGATTTCTGGCGTTGTTGCCGGGGAGATTTGCGCCAAGTCAAGTCAATATTTGACTCCCACAACGAGTCATTTTTGGTGCCATTACCAAGTCAAAACATACCAAGTACCCATCACAAACTCTTATCCCTCGCATTACATTATTTGCCATTTGCCTCTCGTTTTCCTCTCCCCCACTTCACCCTTGCCATTTTATTCGCCCTCTCTCTCCGTCCCCCTTCTCTTTCCCTATTTGCCTCTTTTTGCCCATTTCTTGTTTGCTTGTGTGTTGGATTGCTTGCTTCGTCGTTATGGCTAGTCCTTTATCTCCCGAGAATGAAGTTCTTAATTTTAAACAAAGGGAGGGAGAAAATCTAAAAGATGCTTGGTACAGAATTTGCAATGCTCAAAATAGATCTTCTAGGAAGCAATCTACTTCCGTTCTTCTTTGCAATTTTATGTAGGCATCACCCCTTGGAATAGATAAATTCTTGATACCATTACCAGAGGAAATTTCTTGGGCAGGCATACTTTGGATTCTTATAATGCTATGATAGATTTGTTTGGCCCACCACCTCTTTTGGTTAATGGAACTATGTTAACTTTGGAACATGTGATCCAAAGGCTTGAAATTATTGAGAATAAAGTTGCTACTGTAGAGTTGATTGAGAATTTGGATAAAAAGATCCACAACCAAATTACCCAATATGGATCTAAGGTGGGAGTTACTTTGAATTTTTTAAGGAAAAAGAACCCATAGTTAATGAAAGAATAGATCAAGATTCTACTAGAATCGATAAACTTGAGGGAATTATCACCAACTTGGGATCCGCTTTTTCTTCCGTTAAAAATACTCCAAATCCTCCTACTAAAATTGCCAAGCTTGTTTATGTTCCTAAAAATAAGGGTGAATCCTCTAGTAAGGAAACTGCGGATTTAAAATCCATAAGTGTTCATCCTAATCTTTTTGTTATCATTAAGGAACCGTTTGCTAGAAATGATTTTCTTGATTTTGTGCCTAGGAGTTTGATAATTAATAAAAAGGAAGAAACTACTAAGAATTATAGGTGTCTCATTGAAGAATTACCTACCAAACATGGTAATACCAAGATCTATCTTCGCTTTTATGCCTAGCTAGGGGCGTTAAACGATAGGGCTTGTCGGGAGGCAACCCAATTTTATTTTCATTCCTTGATTTTGGCTCCTGTTTGGTAATAAATAATTTATCTAGCCTCTGTTTTGGTTGTGTTTTTGTGTTTAATTAGTGTTTGTTCCAAGTAGAACCGTTGGGAAGACTTGGGGAAAGTCTTTTTGATCTTGCTGTAGAAAACAGAAACTTTAGCGCTCACGAGAATTGCTGCCATTTTTATTTGGAAGGTGATGTTTAGTTAATTATTTTTGCAGATGATTAATAGATAAACTCCTGACGTCCAGCAATTTATTTTAGAATTTTTGGGGTTCCAGAACTTGCGTTAGCTACATATTACTACTGACTATTCTGTTTTTGATAGATTCTGTTTTTCTTGTGTTGTTTGCTTATTTTGATGAATCTATGGCTAGTAAAAGAGTTTATAAACCATAGATAAGTTGGAATACAGTAGGTTTAGCACCAATATAAATAAATAATGAGTTCATTACACTACCTTGAAGTGGTGTTTTGTTTTCTTTCGCTAATGGAGCTCACGAGATTTTCTATTTTGAGTTTTGTTTTGTGAAGTTTTCAAGTTTTGGGTAAAGATTTGATGGATTATGGAACAAAGAGTGGCAAGAGCCTAAGATTGGGGATGCCCATGTAACCCCAAGGTAAAATTCAAGGACACCAAAAATCCTAATCTTGGGGATGCCCCGGAAGGCATCCCCTCTTTCGTCTTCGTCTATCGGTAACTTTACTTGGAGCTATATTTTTATTCACCACATGATATGTGTTTAGCTTGGAGCATCTTGTATGATTTGAGTCTTTGATTTTTAGTTTACCACAATCATCCTTTCTGTACACACTTTTTGAGAGAGACTCACATGATTTGAAATTTATTAGAATACTCTATGTGCTTCACTTATATCTTTTGAGCTATATAGTTTTTGCTCTAGTGCTTCACTTATATCTTTTAGAGCACAGTGGTGGATTTGTTTTATAGAAACTATTGTTCTCTCATGCTTCACTTATATTATTTTGAGAGTCCTTTAGAACAACATGTCAATAATAAAAACTTTCATATAAGTGCATTGAATACTATGAGAAGTTTGATACTTGATAATTGTTTTGAGATATGGAGATGGTGATATTAGAGTCATGCTAGTTGAGCAGTTGTGAATTTGAGAAATACTTGTGTTGAAGTTTGTGATTCCCGTAGCATGCACGTATGGTGAACCGTTATGTGATGAAGTCGGAGCATGATTTATTTATTGACTATCTTCCTTATGAGTGGCGATCGGGGACGAGCGATGGTCTTTTCCTACCAATCTATCCCCTAGGAGCATGCGCGTAATACTTTGTTTCGATAACTAATAGATTTTTGCAATAAGTATGTGAGTTCTTTATGACTAATGTTGAGTCCATGGATTATACACACTCTCACCCTTCCACCATTGCTAGCCTCTCTAGTATCGCGCAACTTTCGCCGGTACCATAAACCCACCATATACCTTCCTCAAAACAGCCACCATACCTACCTATTATGGCATTCACATAGCCATTCTGAGATATATTGCCATGCAACTTTCCACTGTTCCGTTATTATGACACGCTTCATCATTGTCATATTGCTTGCATGATCATGTAGTTGACATCGTATTTGTGGCAAAGCCACCGTTCATAAGTCTTCATACATGTCACTCATGCATCATTGCACATCCTGGTACACCGCCGGAGGCATTCACATAGAGTCATATCTTGTTCTAAGTATTGAGTTGTAATTCTTGAGTTATAAGTAAATAAAGTGTGATGATCATCATTGTTAGAGCATTGTTCCCAGTGAGGAAAGGATGATGGAGACTATGATTCCCCCACAAGTCGGGATGAGACTCCGGACGAAAAAAAGGAAAAAAAAGAGAAAGGCCATAAAAAAGGGAAGGCCCAAAAAATGAGAGAAAAAGAGAGAAGGGACAATGCTACTATCCTTTTCCACACTTGTGCTTCAAAGTAGCACCGTGTTCTTCATATAGAGAGTCTCTTATGATATCACTTTCATATACTAGTGGGAATTTTTCATTATAGAACTTGGCTTGTATATTCCAATGATGGGCTTCCTCAAAATGCCATAGGTCTTCGTGAGCAAGCAAGTTGGATGCACACCCACTTAGTTTCTTTTGTTGAGCTTTGATATACTTATAGCTCTAGTGCATCCGTTGCATGACAATCCCTACTCACTCATATTGATATCTATTGATGGGCATCTCCATAGCCCGTTGATACGCCTAGTCGATGTGAGACTATCTTCTCCCTTTTGTCTTCTCCACAACCACCATTCTATTCCACCATAGTGCTATATCCATGGCTCACGCTCATATATTGCGTGAAAATTGAAAAAGTTTGAGAACATCAAAAGTATGAAACAATTGCTTGGCTTGTCATCGGGGTTGTGCATGATTTAAGTATTTTGTGTGGTGAAGATAGAGCATATCCAGACTATATGATTTTGTAGGGATAACTTTCTTTTGCCATGTTATTTTGAGAAGACATGATTGCTTAGTTAGTATGCTTGAAGTATTATTATTTTTATGTCAATATTGAACTTTTATCTTGAATCTTTCGGATCTGAACATTCATGCCACAATAAAGAAAATTTACATTGAGAAATATGTTAGAAAACATTCCACATCACAAATTCTTCTTTTATCATTTACCTACTCGAGGACGAGCAGGAATTAAGCTTGGGGATGCTTGATACGTCTCCAACATATCTATAATTTTTGACTGCTCCATGCTATTATATTATCTATTTTGGATGTTAACGGGCTTTATTTTACACTTTTATATCATTTTTGGGACTAACCTACTAACCGGAGGCCCAACCCAAATTGCTGTTTTTTTGCCTATTTTAGGGTTTCGAAGAAAAGGAATATCAAATGGAGTCCAAACGAAATGAAACCTTCGGGAACGTGATTTTCTCAACAAACGTGATCCAGGAGACTTGGAGTGGCCGTCAAGAAACAAGGGAGGAAGGCACGAGGCCGGGGGCGCGCCTACCCCCCCGGGCGCGCCCTCCACCCTCGTGGGCCCTCCGTTGCTCCACCGACGTACTTCTTCCTCCTATATATATCCATGTACCCACAAACATCCAGGAGCACCACGAAAACCCAATTCCACCGCTGCAACCTTATGTACTCGAGAGATCCCATCTCGGGGCCTTTTCCGGAGCTCCGCCGGAGGGGGCATTGATCACGGAGGGCCTCTACATCAACTCCATGGCCTCTTCGGTGATGTGTGAGTAGTTTACTTCAGACCTATGGGTCCATAGTTATTAGCTAGGTGGCTTCTTCTCTCTCTTTGGATCTCAATACAACACTCTTCTCGATCTTCTTGGAGATCTATTCGATGTAATCTTCTTTTGCGTTGTGTTTGTCGAGATCCGATGAATTGTGGGTTTATGATCCAGATTATCTATGAACAATATTTGATTCTCCTATGAATTCTTTTATGTATGATTGGTTTATCTTTGCAAGTCTCTTTGAATTATCAGTTTGGTTTGGCCTACTAGATTGATCTTTCTTGCAATGGGAGAAGTGCTTAGCTTTGGGTTCAATCTTGCGGTGCTCGATCCCAGTGACAGAAAGGGAACCGACACGTATTGTATTGTTGCCATCGAGGATAAAAAGATGGGGTTTATATCATATTGCATGAGTTTATCCCTCTACATCATGTCATCTTCCTTAAAGCATTACTCTGTTCTTATGAACTTAATACTCTAGATGCATGCTGGATAGCGGTCGATGTGTGGAGTAATACTAGTAGATCCAGAATCGTTTCGGTCTACTTGTCTTGGACGTGATGCCTATATACATGATCATACCTAGATATTCTCATAACTATGCTCAATTCTATCAATTGCTCGACTGTAATTCGTTTACCCACCGTAATACTTATGCTCTTGAGAGAAGCCACTAGTGAAACCTATGCCCCCCAAGTCTATCTTTCATCATATTAATCTTCCAATACTTAGTTATTTCCTTTTCCGTTTATTTTACTTTGCATCTTTATTTCTCTTTATCATAAAAATACCAAAATTCTTATCTTATCATATCTATCAGATCTCACTCTCGTAAGTGACCGAGAAGGGCTTGACAACCCCTTTATCGCGTTGGTTGCGAGGTTCTTATTTGTTTGTGTAGGTGCGTGGGACTTGAGCGTGATCTCCTACTGGATTGATACCCTGGTTCTCAAAAACTGAGGGAAATACTTACGCTACATTGCCGCATCACCCTTTCCTCTTCAAGGGAAAACCAACGCAGTGCTCAAGAGGTAGCACCCCCTGGCTACTTCCCAGACTACGGATATTGCCGAGATGCAATGGAAGCTTGATGTAGCCGGGGATGACATTACGTTAATCAATATGCGTCTTGATGAGTCGCAAGGTATGTATTCGGAGCAGTCCCTGCGCATACATTTTTGTGATATAAGCATGATGCTGAAAGTTGTGCCTAGCTGCAAATGGGGCTGCCACCATTGAAATTTTTCAGGCGGAGCTAGCCCGGGCCAAGGAGCAGGCCCGACGTAGTAATGCGGCTGCCGAGAAGGCATCGGCTGAGTTAAAAGCCGAACGAGCTGCTCGGCGTCAAGACGAGGAGAAGATATCCACGATGGCGCTCAAGCTAAAAAGTGTTGATAGCCGGTGTGAACTCGTTGAGAAGGAGAATGAAGCCAAAACGGCTGAAATTGACAAGGCCCTATGAGAGGCGAGAGAAGCGCGGTCTGAATCTAGAGCAGCCTATGAGGAGATCCGGCAAGCTAGGGAGATTGCAGCTGGTAAGCCATTTTTACTACAGGCTAAGTTCGGTGATCCAAACTATGCTCAGGTAACCAATTGTGGAGTTATCCACACGAGTTTTTAGACTTGCCAAAGAGTTCTTCCGATGCGACGCAGTATTATTAGGTGCGAGACGGGTATGCAGTGGAGACGCTTTTCTGGTCACAATTCGGCGCCTCGAAGCACCCACTGTTGCTGAATGAGCAGATGTCGTAGTGGGCCGAGCTTCGTAGGATATCCGGTGCTGCCATGAAGAACGTCATAATCCGGTTATGGCCATCTGAGCCTATTCCGAACAGTTACTTCGGCTTGGTGCAGCGGCTTGTTGACGCAGTGCCGCGTATCGACGTTGTGAAGCGATCGGTGTGTATCGAAGGTGCACGGATGGCTTTTGCCCGAGTCAAGACGTTCTGGGGGAATATGAAGGCCATCGACGTTGCAGTGAAGAGTCCACCCAAGGGCAAGGACCGCCAAGAACCGGAGCATTATTTTGAAGACGTCGTTGTAGCCGCCCGCTTGATAGAGGGTCAATGCTCGAAAGACATAATATTCGAGTGAAGTGTATGAGAATCGTACGAGACAATTTTATAGTAAATCTATTTATATATTTTGCTCGAAAGCTTGTGTTCCTCCTGTGCGGCCGTTTTAATATAATCTGAAAGTTCTCCAGTCGTTGGCTTCAGCCCCCTTGTACGAAGTACAGGGGTGTTCGAAAAAGCATCTGATCACTCTTGATCCAACGTCTTGGTCCGTGAAGGAGGTGTTAATGCGGCAAACTGATGACCCACAAGTATAGGGGATCTATCATAGTCCTTTCGATAAGTAAGAGTGTCGAACCCAACAAGGAGCAGAAGGAAATGATAAGCGGTTTTCAGCAAGGTATTCTCTGCAAGCACTGAAATAATAGGTAACGGATAGTTTTGTGGTAGGATAATTTGTAACGAGTAACAAGTAACAAAAGTAAATAAAGTGCAGCAAGGTGGCCCAATCCTTTTTGTAGCAAAGGACAAGCCTGGACAAACTCTTATATGATGTAAAGCGCTCCCAAGGACACATGGGAATATCGTCAAGCTAGTTTTCATCACGTTCATATGATTTGTGTTCGTTACTTTGATAATTTGATATGTGGGTGGACCGTTTCTTGGGTACTGCCCTTACTTGGACAAGTATCCCACTTATGATTAACCTCTATTGCAAGCATCCGCAACTACAACAAAATTATTAAGGTAAACCTAACCATAGCATGAAACATATGGATCCAAATCAGCCCCTTACGAAGCAACACATAAACTAGGGTTTAAGCTTCTGTCACCCTAGCAACCCATCATCTACTTATTACCTCCCAATGCCTTCCTCTACGCCCAAATAATGGTGAAGTGTCATGTAGTCGACGTTCACATAACACCACTAGAGGAGAGACAACATACATCTCATCAAAATATCGAACGAATACCAAATTCACATGACTACTAATAGCAAGACTTCTCCCATGTCCTCGGCAACAAACGTAACTACTCACAAAGCATATTCATGTTCATAATCAGAGGGGTATTAATATGCAAATAGGATATGAACATATGATCTTCCACCAAATAAACCAACTAGCATCAACTACAAGGATGTAGCGACCCGACGTCAAACGGTCAAGCCTCTGTGTATCCGTGTCATCCCTGGATCGGTATGCTGGCACACACAGTACATCAATGTATATATCAAAATGCAATCACATGTATAAATAACGTAAAACTGATATATATACCTCATAAGTCTCAGCGGAAACAAACATAAGGGTGTGGAGTCCATCAACGCCAACGGCAAGTTGAGTGTAGACCGTAACCCTGCAACGTAACTCTTATTTGTCGTAGAAAATTCCTACAACATAAGACGTTGCAGCCCTGTAGGTCAGTACATTGAATGTACTGGCAAGTCACATCATAAGAATAATGAACCTATTTGTACATGCAATTTGGCTGTTGGAAAGCTCTAAGTTTAGTTTTTGCATAAAGCTAGTTTTTCCCTAGAATGAAAGATATTATTCTACCACTACTGTATAGCATAGAATGAGTTGGTAAACCCAACTCAATCCATTCCCAAAGTTTTATTAAAAACCCAACTGTTTAATTAAGAGTGATGAGATCTCCCAGCATTTCCACTACTAGATGCTCAAGTTGTCCGTAACCGGGGACACGGCTAATCGATTAGGTTTTAACACTCTGCAGAGGTTTGCGCACTTTTCCCCAAAAGACTCGATCGCCTCCCTTGAAGTTCTCGCACTACCTGGCGTTTGAGAACAGGTTGACCGAGACACAGTCTTTCGAAAATGTTCCCCCTTAACCCACGGATAGGCCGGTACACCTACATCATTCTACATCTGCTAGCCCATCCCGGAAGGGGTCACACTAACTACTCAACTAAGCCAAAGCCCATATTGGCTTGTGGCTACACACGTAAGCTTCTAGACATGAGAATACGATTGATCTCTTTGAGCCTGGGCGGCCGACCACTAGTGGTGCACCACCACGGATTAACCATGCATGCTCCCACTGTACTTCGCCGCCATTCAAACCAAATACCGCCCAGGTAGTTCATTTACAAGTCTTGATCCTGATTACTACTTTGTCAATCATGTCTCGCCATGTTCGCTTCCCAAACCACGTCTACATTTAGTGAGGCAAAAATAAACTTACACGGTGGTGACAAGGATGTATAGATCAGACCTACCTCAAATGAACTACTAGGTAACAGCATAGCCATCTGGCAACAATAAATCCTACCATGCAATCCTACCACAAAAGCACTAAGTGCATAATATAAACATAGGTAATTGGACGAATGGTCAAATGTGAACTTGCCTGGTAATAGTTGATGAAGATTATATCGCTCTCAGAAATTTACTTAGTAGAGCTATTCGTCGCTCTCCGTTGAAAATCTATAAGGTCAAACATTGCACTCACATAAGCAATCATTTCAAAGAACCAAGAAGAACATGCAAAGCAAAAGTCTTGGAAAACCAAATGAACATTCAACACACTTAACTAGCATGGAAATATCCTAAATGCAAAACAACATGTGACATAGGGTGCAAAGATGTGATGTGTACTAAAGTGCATACATGGCATAATAGTAAAACTATCATGGACAGAATCTAATGTGTGTGAAAAATTAGTGTGACAAAGGTCCAGGTGATAGGGTTTGGCAACGGTGACACGGTGCAAAAAGAATCAAATCAACCGGAGCTACGGTTTAGGAGATATGGCCATTTGAAGTTTGAATTCAAATCTGAATAAATTCAAATTTGAATCTGACAAAAGTTTACAAAGCTGACACTAATGGATAGATCTAATCAATACGAAGAATTTGCCGTTGGTTTCATCAAATTTGGAGTTACGGTTAAAAAGTTGTGGCTAACTAAAGTTCAGGGACCAATCTGCAAATCCTAGGGACTAATCAGTGAAACAGAAACTAAAATATACTGCGAACAGGCCCTTGGCCACGTGGCAGATTCCTACTGGTGCATACCCATTCGTTGCGGAGCTTATCCAGCGGACGGTCGACATATACGACAAACGGGCTACCGCGGCTAAACTAAGTGATCCGACCGGTTTAAAAAAATAAAACCGGCGATTTTTTCGTGTAATGGTTCAAAAAAAACGAGACATAGAAAAGAACGAGGGGGCGGGGTGGCTCACAGAGGGCAACTACGGTGGCGCCGGCGTTGGGCAGGACCACGGCGTCAGCGGGGCGGCGGTCTGCGATGCTTCTCGGCGACGGGTAAGGAGGCGAAGGGGACCGGCTTGGCGCGGGCGACCGGATGGTGGTGACGGCGGGCGTCGGCGTGGACCGGACGGGGCAGAGGGAGGCGGCTCTGGTGCTCCGACGAGGGCGCGCGTCGTCGGACAGGGCAGCGGCTCCGGCGGGTTCCGGCGACAGCGGAGGGTACATGGAGATGCGGTGCTTCGAGAGGATCACGACGATGGTGGCGGCTCGCATCATCGGCGTTGGAATCGGGCGGAGGACGGGCGGCGGCTTGTGTGCTCCGGCGGGATGCAAACGGACGGGGCGGGGTCTGCGAGCGGCATGGGGATCAGAGAGATGGTGAGATCGAACGAGGAGCCTCGGGGGAATTTATAGGCGAAGGCAGGGCGTCGGGAACCAGCGGATAAGCCTCATCCGCGGGGCCTCACCGGTGGTTGCGGGCGGCACACACGCGAGCTTGTTCCGAGCGGCGCAGCGGGAGGTTGGGGGTGACGGGGTGGGGTCCTCCTGGCAGCGGGAGCTACTGCGAGCGTGAGAGAGAGACGAGGTGGGCGAGCGAAGTGGTGCTCGGGCTGCCTGGCAATCGCCAGCTGGGCCGCGGGGGTGCGCCTGGCCTGGCGCGGCTAGCCGGTTGGCCCGTCGCGTGTTCCTGGGCCGAGCTGGCCTCGGTCCAGGGGGCGGTGCGTGTTTTTTTACAGAAAGAAGAACTGCAACAGAGAGAAAGTAAAAAAATCTACATAAGCATATTATATACCAAAATGCTCAGAAAAATAGCAGCAATAAGATGAACTATTTTTCAAGTTCAACTAAATTCCATAAAAATTCCTAAAAGTCAAAGAGCGCTACTATTGCATTTAAAATCAATAAAAATCATTTTTTTAAATAGCAAAATGATTTCAAATTTATTTTCTCCTAATTTTCTATTGAAGGGAATCATTTTCCCCTTATTTCCATTTATTTATTTTTAGGAGAAAAAATATTTTGAATAGAAACTCAAATAACTCCCAATTGGATTTGAATTTGGAATTTCAAACAACTTTAAATGGAAAAATGAGTTTCAAATAACTTCAAAGTGACTTCCAATTTATTTCTTTGAAACTTCCAACTCTCTTTCTTCAAATATGAAGAAGTCATTTTATCTTCCCTCATGAACTCATTGAGCTGCTTAAAGTTTCTAGATTTAAAAATATCTCAAATGGAAATTCAAATCATTTTCGAACCCCTTTTCATATCTTTAAATGGAAGAAGTCATATTATCTTCACTCTAGGGTGTTGTGATGAAATCTATACCTATACTAATTACAGACTCCCAACAAATTACCACGTTAATTAGAAATTAGGAGCCGTTAATTTGGTGGGACCAATGAGTTATTACGGTGTAGATCCACACGCACCAATATACATCATGGCTGAAGTTTTGGTCAATTGTGAAAAAAAAGTTATAGCTTCAAGGCCCACAATCATTCGTTTGATACAAAAAAATACAGCAGATATCCTAATCCACCGTTTATTCCTTCTCTAATCAATGCAATCTCAGTTCAAAAATAATAATGCAATTTCTATCTCTTCCTTAAAAATGCAATCTCTATCTCTTCTGAAGAAAAAACAATCTTAAACTACATCTTTTTTTGCGGAAAAATCACAATATACACCTGATCTACTCCATGGTCTCTTCCTCTTTGGTTCTCCATGGTATCTTCCTCCCAACTTCATGGACTCTTCCTATTCTCCATCGTCGCACTATCCACACGTGGAAAAGAAATCCATCAATGGCTTCTTCCTCTTCACCATGATCTCTCTCTCTCTCCGCCAATGAAAAACATGCGTAACCCCTCTCAAGCTGAACAAAGTAAGTTGGGCATTGATTCGGTGTGCTCAAGGAGGTTATCAGATCAAACAAATTCCTCATCCAGATCAGCAGGTTCGTTTTCTTTCCAGTTTACGCTTCAATCTACTGTTACTTTTTGATTGAATTTGGATCTCTCCCCGACATCTCTTCTTGATGTCTCCAGGTCATGTTGTTGTTAACATACATCTAGATTGTTGCTGCCATGGGCAGCGGTTCCTTCTCGGCCCGTTCTCTCTCCTACACTGTGTTCACGTGCATGGCATCGCGTTTCCAGACAGAAGGGTTGAACCGACGTTAATTCTAGGGGTTAGAAAGTTTCTCTCTATCCAAGTGATCTTTGGGATTGGTGGACACACTTGGTTTCTCAATTCCTCTTAAGAAGAAAATAATTAATAAGCTTCTCCTCGACGATCTGCCATGGAGCATTAAGAAGATGGTCTATCATGCACGAAATTCTATCTGGAAGTCATGCAATCTCAGAATTCTGTCCTTCATATATAGGTTTGTGTCACAACTGCAAGGAGAAGAAGCCTGCTCTGCCTGTACGTGGCCAGTGGCCTCATGGGTCAATTTGCTACTCAGCTGCTGCAGACGGCGGCCAATGTTTCCGTCATCTCTTCTCTTTTCATGGTACATTATCCCTTGGTCCTCCACGAATGAGTCTTGCAAGCATCTACTAACGTATTCATCCCCTCACGTACATACTGGGCAGTTTATTCTCTAGGCCTACAAATAAACTAATTACGAATGTGCTGTTAATAGCTGGTGGCGCCTTAGTTCCATAGGCACATGACACAGATATATCTAGATTATAATCTGGGACGTGTGTACCCTATAGGTGCAGATGCCAAAAGTATGAACTGACTTTCCAAAAATCTAGGCTACCCTTATTGGAAAAAGATAATCCAATTTGAGTTACGTGTAATAATGCCTCTTAAGGATTGGTTGGCAGTCAGGCCGCCAAGAGCTGTAGGGAGAAAGTATTATTGGGAAGGGTGGTGGCAAGGGCGCCCGGGTTGTACTGGTAGGTGCTGTTGGATGTGTAGTTTTTACTGTTACCATAGAGCTGGACCGTGTTGTATTCTAGATGCCTTTCCTTGCAAAACATTGGTCCACACTAATAAATTTTGTGGTAATCACGTGATTGAAAGTTTGGTCAATCTGATCAGAATAGACTATGTGCTATATTAAGGTTGGAATTGGCGTAAATACTGATCAGCAGCATGGATGTATACCATATTTTGTTCATTTTTTCACGTGCTATGTCTATTGTGTTCATATGCAGCTTTTTTTTCAACTGTAGACATGCGAGAGTTTTATTGAGTTCCGACGGATTGGTTAGTTTCTCTTATCAGAAGTGCTGATTTTGTTTGTTAATTTACCACATGCAAGTTCACTCGAGACAATATTTATGCCATGAGTATCATACATAAAGCATGATTGCCAAGAATCAGCAACATATCACTCAGTGTAATATTGATCTAGCTTCTGTCACACGGAAAACAAAAATTGATCCAACAGGCTAGATCGTTAGCTCACGTGGCGCATCACAGTTCACCAGCGGGCACTGGGACTCTCCATCGATTGCTCTACTTCTCATCATATGGTAGATGGAGTGTGCCGTCAGCATGCAACAAGGCCTCTCGCTGTAGGTACCAATAACTTGCATGCATGAATGATGGCTTTTGATTATAGTATGTATGCTATATAAAATAAATAAAAATTAATAGCATATATTCCCACGGATATCAATAATGACAAGTTCTCGGCCCATTGCCCGCATTGCCTCTTCTCATCACTATGTACACCATCAGCCAGGATGCAACAACACATGCATAAGATATCACGCATGAAAATCTTGAAGTATGTGGTTAATTATGTTGGACAAATGGTACTCAAAATATTAATTTATTATTTTGATATTGTTCATGGAAGTGGTAGCACCTTTTAATAATTTAATTAGATCATGATGTCAGATAGTTTTGCATTACGAGAAGCAGTACATTGAGACAGAATTAGTCATAAATGTATTTTATTTTGTATTTCTTTATGTTGATCGAAACATGATCTGATAAAAGAAACTCATTTTAGTTTGACATTTGTAGTACAACATAGCACAATTACGCATTCTGTGCAGTATATTTTACAAATTTATGAAACATAGCATATCCCAAGTTGGACATGTGAAATGCCTGCTGGTACAAACTTGATGTCTACCTAAGTTACATAAAATGAGTATGTAATAATTAGTTACGATGATATGACAAATTTGTGTGAGAATAACCTTCTATTCCATAGTTACTTGCATCCATAACCAAATCGTGTGGATTGTCCTAGCAAAAAGTTACATAATAATTTTGATATCCACATATATTATAATGATAAGATTTTTATAGTATGTCTGTCATATGCAATAATAGAATTCAAGGTATTTTATCATCCAATTTTCATCAACGTGTTTGTTGCTTCCTCACTATTCTTTCATTAAATCATTTTTCATAATGTATAGTTCACAGTCGAATAGAATTTATGCAGATTAACATAGCTACAACTCATAGCATGGTATGCAATTCAATATTCTTACAATGTCCATATCATTTAACCGCATAATTTCTTATAGGAATTCAGTTAATTTCATTTTATGAATAATACCTAGATGGAAACACAAATAGGATGAAAGTGCTCACATATCTATCGTCTAGGGGACATGGTACTATGTGCTTTCAAACTTCACACTTTAAGCCAGCTCTGAAAAGAAAGAAAGAAACCTACTTACAAATTTTGTAATAATTATTCATTCTATGTAGTGTATAGGCATGCAATCCCTACATAACTAGGATAAAATTCGGACTAAATTAATATGACTAACACTAAAATGAAATTAAATGTATATGTTTGTTCAAATATATTAATACCAAAATTTAAAATTTAAATTTAAAATTATCTATATATTGTATTGGCATGCAATCCCTACATAAGTAGGATAAGATATGGACTAAAATGGTATAGTGTGAATAACACCGAAATGAAATGAAATGTATATGTTCGTTTGACCTATATTAATACCAAATTTCAAATTATAAATGGTTTCATGCGTGTTGGACGCTAAACAAGATCCAAAATCCACAAAGTTGCAATTAAATATATATATTATAAAAAACTAGCCCATGCGGATGCACGGGTTGGCGACTAGTCATTCTCTAATGATGTGATCCCATTCATCAAATGACAACACATGTCTATGGTCAGGAAACTTAACCATCTTTGATTAACGAGCTAGTCTAGTAGAGGCATACTAGGACACTCTGTTTGTCTATGTATTCACACATTTACTAAGTTTCTGGTTAATACAATTCCAGCATGAATAATAAACATTTATCATGATATAAGGAAATATAAATAACAACTTTATTATTGCCTCTAGGGCATATTTCCTTCAATCAAGCAGGCTGAATAGATAGCGGCTGGTAAGCCTTTCTTTTGCAGAGTAAATTCAGCAGTAAAAAAAATGCCCTGCTTACTCAACTATGGAGTTCTCCAAACGTGTTTGTGGATCTTCCGAAGAACGCCGTCGATGCTGCGAAGTTTTCCGGGCCCAAGAGGGGAACACGACGGAGAAACTCTTCTGGTCGCAATACCTGGCGCTGGAACGTCCAGTGCTGTTGAACGACCAGATGATGCAGCTGGCGGAGCTACATTGGATGTCCGGCCTGGCCATGAAGGACAACATAGTCCGGCTATGGCTAGCCGAACCCATTCCTAGCAGCTACTTCGGCCTGGTCAAGCGGCTCGCCGACGCCCTACCCCGAATTGAAGCTGTGAAGCGCTCTTCGTGCATTAAGGGTGCGCGGATGGCTTTTTCCCGTGTCAAGATGCACTGGACGAAGATGAAGGCCACCGTCGTGGCGGTTGAGGGCCCACCCGAAGGCAAGGACCACCGCAGACCGGAGTGGTATTTTGAAGACGTCCTAGAGGGTGCCCATTTGATAGAGGGTCAATGCTCGAAAAATGTCATGTTTGAATGAATGTATTCGGGCTGCCCTAGACTTTGTTTTATGAACCAAGACTTTTGTAATATATTTGTGCCTTTATCTAAAATTATTTTCCTCATGTGCGGTCGTTTTTATATCTGAAAGTTTGCCAGTCATCGGCTTTAGCCCCCACATAGGTACTACGGGGATGTTCGCCATAGCACATGACCACACTTGACCCAACGTCTTGGTCCATAAAGGAGGTGACTATGCAGCATACCAGGCAATTAGACTATGCGGCTTTATCACTTTCACGTAGCCATAGGAGTTTGACAATGTGACTATAAGCTAGCCCCTGGTGCGTGTGTGGCTATCCAAGCTTGGATGACGTAGGCACGTGACTGGGTGGACGCCAGTGATAACCCACAAGTATAGGGGATCACAACAGTTTTCGAGGGTAGAGTATTCAACCCAAATTTATTGATTTGACACAAGGGGAGCCAAAGAATATTCTCAAGTATTAGCAGTTGAGTTGTCAATTCAACCACACCTGGATAACTTAATATCTGCAGCAAAGTATGCAGTAGCAAAGTAATATGATAGTAGTGGTAACAGTGGTAAAAGGTAATGGTAGCAAAAGTAATATTTTTGGTGTTTTATAGTGATTGTAACAGTAGCAGCGGAAAAGTAAATAAGCGGAGAACAATATATGGAAAGCTCGTAGGCAATGGATCTGTGATAGAGAATTATGCCGGATGCGATCGATCATGTAACAGTCATAACCTAGGGTGACACAGAACTAGCTCCAGTTCATCAATGTAATGTAGGCATGTATTCCGAATATAGTCATAGGTGCTTATGGAAAAGAACTTGCATGACATCTTTTGTCCTACCCTCCCGTGCCAGCGGGGTCCTATTGGAAACTAAGGGATATTAAGGCCTCCTTTTAATAGAGTACTGAACCAAAGCATTAACACATAGTGAATACATGAACTCCTCAAACTATGGTCATCACTGGGAGTGGTCCCGACTATTGTCACTTTGGGGTTGCCGGATCATAACACATAGTAGGTGACTATAGACTTGCAAGATATGATCAAGAACTCTCATATATTGATGAAAACATAATAGGTTCAGATCTGAAATCATGGCACTCGGGACCTAGTGACAAGCATTAAGCATAGCAAAGTCATAGCAACATCAATCTCAGAACATAGTGGATACTAGGGATCAAACCCTAACAAAACTAACTCGATTACCAGATAAATCTCATCCAACCCATCACCGTCCAGCAAGCCTATGATGGAATTACTCACGCACGGCGGTGAGCATCATGAAGTTGGTGATGGAGGAAGGTTGATGATGATGATGGCGACAGATTCCCCTCTCCGGGGCCCCGATCGGACTCTAGATCAGCCCTCCTGAGAGAGTTTAGGGCTTGGCGGTGGCTCCGTATCGTAAAACGTGATGAATCCTTCTCTCTGATTTTATTCTCCCTGAAAGTGAATATATGGAGTCATGTTGAGGTTGGTGGAGCGTCAGGGGGCCCACGAGGCAGGGGGCGCGCCCTCCCTCGTGGACAGGTGGAGGCCCCCCTGACGTGGATCTTTCTTACAATATTTTTATATATTCCAAAATAATTCTCTGTTGATTTTCAGGTCATTCCGAGAACTTTTATTTCTGCATAAAAATAACACCATGGCAATTCTGCTGAAAACAGCATCAGTCCGGGTTAGTTCCATTCAAATCATGCAAGTTAGAGTCCAAAACAAGGGCAAAAGTGTTTGGAAAAGTAGATACGAGGGAGACGTATCAACTCCCCCAAGCTTAAACCTTTGCTTGTCCTCAAGCAATTCAGTTGATAAACTGAAAGTGATAAAGAAAAACTTTTACAAACTCTGTTTGCTCTTGTTGTTGTAAATATGTAAAGCCAGCATTCAATTTTTCAGCAAAGATTATAAACTAACCATATTCACAATAACATTTAGGTCTCATGTTTACTCATATCAATGGCATAATCAACTAGCGAGCAATAATAATATATCTCGGATGACAACACTTCCTCAAAACAATCATGATATGATATAACAAGATGGTATCTCGCTAGCCCTTTTTGAGACCGCAAAACATAAATGCAGAGCACCTTTAAAGATCAAGGACTGACTAGACATTGTAATTCATGGTAAAACAGATCCAGTCAAGTCATACTCAATGTAAACTAACAGTAATGGATGCAAATGACAGCGGTGCTCTCCAACTGGTGCTTTTTAATAAGAGGATGATGACTCAAAATTAAAGTAAATTGATAGGCCCTTCGCAGAGCGAAGCAGGGATTTGTAGAGGTGCCAGAGCTTGATTTTGAAATAGATATGAATAATATTTTGAGCGGTATACTTTCATTGTCAACATAACAACCGAGAGATCTCGATATCTTCCATGCCACACACATTATAGGCGGTTCCCAAACAGAATGATAAAGTTTATACTCCCCCTCCACCAACAAGCATCAATACATGGCTTGCTCGAAACAACGAGTGCCTCCAACTAACAAGAGTCCCGAGGGAGTTTTGTTTGCAGTTATTTTGATTTGATTTGCATAAAGCATGGGACTGGGCATCCCGGTGACCAGCCATTTTCTCGTGAGTGAGGAGCAGAGTCCACTCCTCTTGAGAATAACCCGCCTAGCATGGAAGATACAGATAGCCCTAGTTGATACATGAGCTATTCGAGCATACAAAACAGAACGTTTACTTGAAGGTTTAGAGTTTGGCACATACAAATTTACTTGGAACGGCAGGTAGATACCGTATATAGGTAGGTATGGTGGACTCATATGGAATAACTTTGGGGTTTATGGAATTGGATGCACAAGCAGTATTCCCGCTTAGTACAAGTGAAGGCTAGAAAAATACTGGGAAGCGACCAGCTAGAGAGCGACAACAGTCATGAACATGCATTAAAATTAATCAACACCGAATGCGACCATGAGTAGGATATAATGCACCATGGACATAAATATCGTAGAGGCTATGTTGATTTTGTTTCAACTACATGTGTGAACATGTGCCAAGTCAAGCCACTCGAATCATTCAAAAGAGGATACCACCCTATCATACCACATCACAACCATTTTAATAGCATGTTGGCACGCAAGGTAAACCATTATAAACTCCTAGCTAATTAAGCATGGCATCAACAACTATAATCTCTAATTGTCATTGCAAACATGTTTATTCATAATAGGCTGAATCAGGAACGATGAACTAATCATATTTACAAAAACAAGAGAGGTCGAGTTCATACCAGCTTTTCTCATCTCAATAAGTTCATCATATAATCATCATTATTGCCTTTCACTTGCATGACCGAATAGTGTGGAAAATAATAATAGTGCACGTGCATTGGACTAAGCTGGAATCTGCAGGCATTAAATTCAAGAGAGAAGACAAGGTAATATGGGCTCTTTTGTCAGATCAACAATAGTGCATATAAGAGCCACTCAAAATTTTCATTATGGTCTTCTCCTCTCGACCTCCAAAGAACAAGAAAAGAAATAAAACTATTTACACGGGAAAGTTCCCAACAAGCAAAAGAAGAACGAGAAATCTTTTTGGGTTTTCTTTTTAATTACTACTACAAGCATGGAAAGTAAACTAATTAAAATCTACAACTAATTTTTTGTTTTTCTTAAGGTTTATTAAACACACAAGAAGAAAGCATAAAAAGGAAAATAAACTAGCATGGATGATACAATGAAAAAGTATGAGCACCGACAACTAGCAATGAGTGTGTGAACATGAATGTAATGTCGATGAGAAATACATACTCCCCCAAGCTTAGGCTTTTGGCCTAAGTTGGTCTATGAACACGGCTGGCCTGGCGGATATCCAAAGTTGTAGTTGGAGTCGTACTGAGAAGAATCCCCCTGGTGCCACTGGTTGGCGATCTCTTCCGGATTCCACTGATAAACAGACTACCGGTGACGATCAAATTGTGGTTCCGGCTCTGGCTCTGTAGCTGGTATGGGGTTTCGGTGGGCTTGAATGGCCTCCGGCGGAACAAGGTACTTGCCTGCAGATAAGTCAAACAAGAAAGGAGCAGGCAAAGTAATAGTCTCAGGGTGATTTTTATCAAGTATCAGCTTGTACTTAAGCATCGTTTCCTTATTCTTAACGATAAAATCTTGTGCTACCATACTATTATAGTCTAGAAAAACAGGAGGCAGCAACTTTTCTTCCTTCTCATAATGTCTAATAGGTATGTTAAAATGTGCAGCGAGGCGCGAGGCAAAAATACCTCCCAATATGGGGCCCTTAGTACGGTTAAGATTTAACCACTTTGCAACAATAGCGCCCATACTAAATGTGTCATCACGGAACAAGGCATGGCACAAAATAACAATATCAGGGGCACTAAGGTTGCCACAGTTTCCGCGACCAATTAAGCATCTACTAGCAAATATTGCAAAGTAACGTAAAACAGGAAAATGTATGCTAGTAATTCTTGCATCGGAAACTTTCCTCGTTTCCCCACAGCAATTGTATCAATAAACCCTTCCACATCGTCACGACGTGGTTCCTCTACGCTTCCCTTGAAAGGGGTCAAACAAACCCAACATAAATCACGAAGTGACATCTCCTTATGCTCATCATATAAATAAAATTCCACCGTAGGTGGTGATCTCCTAGCATGGAAATGAAAGTTTTGCACAAAGATATTGGTGAGTAAGAGATATTGTTTGCGTTGGTCGTGGAGGAAGGCGGTGAGGCCCGCATTCCCAGCCAATTCATAGAAATCATCATAAACCCCGGCTGCTCTCAAGAAATCATCACAAGGCCATTCACACGGCCGGACCTCCACGGTGCGAGGGAGATTATACTTGGGCTTCTTGTTCTCTTCACTTTATTTATCCTTCGAGCTTCGGCTTGATGAGCCCCTCAAAAATCTCTTCATCTTTTTCTGAAAATTTCTGAAATTTTTAGTAACTTCAAAATAAAAGTGAACCAAACTCAATAAAATTGATAGCAACTACTCCTACAAGTGCCTAGAGACAATATCATGCATCAAAAGTACTTTTGACCACATAAATTTGACATGCAAGCTCAAGAACATGGTCACCTAAGCAGCAAAAAATATGCAATGAATAAAGCACTAGAACAAAAACTAATTGGACCATTGGAGGAGTCACATACCAAAGAACAATCCCCCAAAGCAGTTTTGTGAATAGAGCTTTGAGCAATGAGATCGAAAATGGCAGCAAGATGAGCTTGGACTCAGGTTTGAGTTGGCTAGTGAAGTTTTCGGGAGGAAGAAGGAGTGTGTGGTAGCTGGAATAAGTGGAGGGGAGCCACCATGGGCCCACGAGGCAGGGGGCGCGCCCTGGACCCTAGTGGCCAGGTGCTTGCTCCCCCTGCTGTGTTCTCAGTGCCAGATATTCTCAAATATTCCAAAAAAAATCATATTTAAATTTTAGGGCATTTGGAGAACTTTTATTTTTGAGGCATTTTTTTATTGCATGAATAATTCAGAGAATAGACAGAAATTACTATTTTTGCTTTATTTTATATAAATAACAGAAAGTAAAAAGAGGGTACAAAGAGTTGTGTTTTCTAAATTCATCCATCTCATGCTCATCAAAAGGAATCCACTAACAAGGTTGATTAGGTCTTGTTAACAAGCTCATTCCGAATAACATGGAACTGGAGAATTTTCGAATAACACTAGGTTACCTCAACGGGGATATGCATGTCCCCAACAATAAGAATATCATATTTCTTCTTGACAGTAGGAAGAGGAAATTCAAAACCTCCAATAGTAATAGTTGAAATTTTTCCAATAGAATTGATACTGTGGACTTGAGGTGTTTCCTCGGAAAGTGTATCGTATGCTCATTACCATTAACATGAAAAGTGACATTGCCTTTGGTGCAATCAATAACAACCCCTGCAGTATTCAAAAAGGGTCTTCCAAGAATAATAGACATACTATCGTCCTCGGGAACATCAAGAATAACAAAGTCCGTTAAAATAGTAACGTTTGCAACCACAACAGGCACGTCCTCACAAATACCGATAGGTATAGAAGTTGATCTATCAGCCATTTACAAAGATATTTCAGTAGGTGTCAATTTATTCAAATCAAGTCTACGATATAAAGAGAGAGGCATAACACTAACACCAGCTCCAAGATCACATAAAGCAGTTTTAACACAGTTTCTTTTAATGGAGCATGGTATAGTTGGTACTCCAGGATCTCCTAGTTTCTTAGGTATTCCACCCTTAAAAGTATAATTAGCAATCATGGTGGAAATTTCAGCTTCCAATATCTTTCTTTTATTAGTAACAATATCTTTCATGTACTTAGCATAAGGATTCATTTTAAGCATATCAGTCAAATGCATACGCAAAAAGATAGGTCTAATCATTTCAGCAAAGCGCTCAAAATCCTCATCATCCTTTTTCTTGGATGGTTTAGGAGGAAAAGGCATGGGTTTCTGAACCCATGGTTCTCTTTCTTTACTGTGCTTCCTAGAAACAAAGTCTCTCTTATCATAACGTTGATTCTTTGATTGTGGGTTATCAAGATCAACATCAGGTTCAATCTCTACTTCATTGTCATTACTAGGTTGAGCATCAACATGAACATCATTATTAACATTATCACTAGGTTCATGCTCATTACCAGATTGTGTTTCAGCATCAGAAATAGAAATATCATTGGGATTCTCAGGGGTGTCATCAACAGGTTCACTAGAAGCATGCAAAGTCCTATCATTTTTCTTCTTCTTCCTCTTAGAAGGACTAGGAGCATCAATATTATTTCTCTGAGAATCTTGCTCAATTCTCTTAGGATGGCCCTCAGGATACAAAGGTTCCTGAGTCATTTTACCACCTCTAGTCATAACTCTAACAACATTATCATTTTTCTTACTATTTAATTCATTGAGCAAATCATTCTGAGCTTTAAGTACTTGTTCTACTTTAGTGGTAACCATAGAAGCATGTTTACTAATAAGTTTTAGTTCACCTTTAACATTAGCCATATAATCACTCAAGTGTTCAATCATATAAGCATTATGTTTCAATTGTCTACCAACATAAGCATTAAAATCTTCTTGCCTAACCATAAAGTTATCAAACTCATCTAAGCATTGGCTAGCAAACTTAGTAGGAGGGATTTCAGCTTTATCATATCTATAGATAGAATTTACCTTTACTACCTGTGTCGGGTTATCAAGACCATGTATTTATTCAATAGCCGGTAAATTAAGACCATGTATTTCTTCAATAGGAGGTAAATTCTTAACATCTTCAGCTTTAATACATTTTTCTTTCATTGATTTCTTTGCCTCTTGCATATCTTCAGGACTGAGAAATAGAATACCCCTTCTCTTCGGAGTTGGCTCAGGAGTTGGTTCAGGAATTGGGATCAGGGATTGGATCAGGTAGTGTCCAATTATTTTCATTAGTCAACATATTATTCAATAGAATTTAAGCTTCATCAACAGTTCTTTCCCTGAAAACACAACCAGCACAACTATCCAGGTGGTCTCTGGAAGCATCGGTTAGTCCATTATAAAAGATATCAAGTATCTCATTTTTCTTGAGAGGATGATCAGGAAAAGCATTAAGTAATTAGAGAAGCCTCCCCCAAGCTTGTGGGAGACTCTCTTCTTCAATTTGCACAAAATTATATATTTCCCTTAAAGCAGCTTGTTTCTTATGAGTGGGGAAATATTTAGCAGAGAAGTAATGAATCATATCCTGGGGACTACGCACACAACCAGGATCAAGAGAATTAAACCATATCTTAGCATCACCCTTTAATGAGAACGAAAATAATTTAAGGATATAATAATAGCGAGTTTTCTCATCATTAGTGAACAGGGTGGCTATATCATTTAATTTAGTAAGATGTGCCACAACAGTTTCAGATTCATAGCCATAGAAAGGATCATATTCAACTAAAGTAATTATCTCAGGATCAACATAGAAATCATAATCCTTATCAGTAACAAAGATAGGTGAAGTAACATAAGCAGGGTCATATTTCATTCTAGCTTTCAAAGACTTTTCTTTAAGCTTAACTAATAATTTCTTAAGATCACTTCTATCATTGCAAGCAAGAAAGTCTCTAGCAATTTCTTCATCTATAACATAACCCTCAGGAACAACAGGCAATTCATATCTAGGGGGAGAATCTTCATCATCACTTTCATCAATATTATCAGTTTCAATAATTTTATTCTCTCTAGCCCTAGCAAGTTGTTCATCAAGAAATTCACCGAGTGGCACAGTACTATCAAGCATAGAAGTAGTTTCATCATAAGTATCATGCATAGCAGAAGTGGGATCATCAATAACATGCGACATATCAGAATTAATAGCAGAAGTAGGTCTAGGTGTCGCAAGCTTACTCAAAACAGAAGGTGAATCAAGTGCAGAGCTAGATGGCAGTTCCTTACCTCCCCTCGTAGTTGAGGGATAAATCTTGGTTCTTGGATCTTTCAAGTTCTTCATAATGATAAGTAGATATAAATCCTAAGTGACTCAAAGAATAGAGCTATGCTCCCCGGCAACGGCGCCAGAAAATGGTCTTGATAACCCACAAGTATAGGGGATCGCAACAGTTTTCGAGGGTAGAGTATTCAACCCAAATTTATTGATTCGACACAAGGGGATCCAAAGAATATTCTCAAGTATTAGCAGTTGAGTTGTCAATTCAACCACACCTGGATAACTTAATATCTGCAGCAAAGTATTTAGTAGCAAATTAATATGATAGTAGTGGTAACTATGGTAAAAGGTAACAGTAGCAAAAGTAATATTTTTGGTGTTTTATAGCGATTGTAACAGTAGCAGCGGAAAAGTAAATAAGCGAAGAACAATATATGGAAAGCTCGTAGGAAATGGATCGGTGATAGAGAATTATGTCGGATGTGAACGATCATGTAACAGTCATAACCTAGGGTGACACAGAACTAGCTCCAGTTCATCAATGTAATGCAGGCATGTATTCCGAATATAGTCATGCGTGCTTATGGAAAAGAACTTGCATGACATCTTTTGTCCTACCCTCCCGTGCCAGCGGGGTCCTATTGGAAACTAAGGGATATTAAGGCCTCCTTTTAATAGAGTACCAGACCAAAGAATTAACACATAGTGAATACATGAAATCCTCAAACTACGATCATCACCAGGAGTGGTCCCGACTATTGTCATTTCGGGGTTGTCGGATCATAACACATAGTAGGTGACTATAGACTTGCAAGATAGGATCAAGAACTCTGATATATTGATGAAAACATAATAGGTTCAGATCTGAAATCATGGCACTCGGGCCCTAGTGACAAGCATTAAGCATAGCAAAGTCATAGCAACATCAGTCTCAGAACATAGTGGATACTAGGGATCAAACCCTAACAAAACTAACTCGATTACATGATAAATCTCATCCAACCCATCGCCGTTCAGCAAGCCTACGATGGAATTACTCACGCACGGCGGTGAGCATCATGAAATTGGTGATGGAGGAAGGTTGATGATGACGATGGCGACAGATTCCCCTCTCCGGAGCCCCGATCGGACTCCAGATCAGCCCTCCCGAGAGAGTTTAGGGCTTGGCGGCGGCTCCGTATAGTAAAACGTGATGAATTCTTCTCTTTGATTTTTTTCTCCCCGAAAGTGAATATATGGAGTCAAGGTTGAGGTCGGTGGAGCATCAGGGGGCCCACGAGGCAGGGGGGCGCACCCAGGGGGGTAGTGCGCACCCCCACCCTCGTGGACAGGTGGAGGCCCCCCTGACATGGATCTTTCTTCCAGTATTTTTTATATATTCCAAAATAATTCTATGTTGATTTTCAGGTCATTCGGAGAACTTTTATTTCTGCACAAAAATAACACCATGGCAATTCTGCTGAAAACAGCGTCAGTTCGGGTTAGTTCCATTCAAATCATGCAAGTTAGAGTCCAAAACAAGGGCAAAAGTGTTTAGAAAAGTAGATACGACAGAGACGTATTAGCCAGTCCATACAATATGGAAAGAAAAAATCGCAAAAGATTTAGTGAGTCGCCGAACCGCTGACCAGCTCTCGCTATATCATGACAGTCAGTTTTCTGCTTTCTCTACTGAGGTGTTTGACCGGACGCACCAGAAACATAATCGCAGTAGTTCTCCCTTTACTACCTTAGCCGAACAAGAGGAACGTAAGGTGGTAACCACAGGAGCCGGGCAACCCAACTATTGACCAAAGACATGATTCGGAGCCGATGCATATAATGCAGTATTCGGGACACCGAAGTATACTATAGAAGTGTTCGGACTTTTTTTTGTTGTTGAAAAATATACGTGGCCGAATAGAGCCCTTGGCAATTTATGCCGACATGTATTATGTCAATCTGACGTGAAGAGGGAATACAGATTATGAAATAAGCCAATACCGAATAGGGTTGGACAAAAATGTTTCCACTATAGTCTGATTGACATGTCAAAACATGCTCTTACAAAGAATGCCATAAGCATCAAGGCTATTTTACATGCCAGGAATTTGTAAACAAGGGAAAGCTGTATACAGGTCCTAAAAAGGTTGTCTTGAAGATCCTTTGGCCATCCTGCCACACGTCTATACCGCTTTTCACCTTGGTGAAGGATCCTTTGAGAGGATCAACGATCGTACATATAGAAGGGGCCTGGGAGAGGGCCCTTGTACCACCGAAAAATGATCTAGGTTTTGAAGAACCTTAAATAAGAGAGAAAAGAGAATAAAGGGAGAAGAAGAAGATTAAGGTCCGAATAGGGTCGAGCCGTATTGTGGACTTTGTCCTTAATGTGCCTCCATCCATGCCCATGGTATTTTTAGTGCGTAGTTATGTGCGTGCAGTACATATGCCGCGATTAGGTGGGGGTTTTGACGGAGGCCGAATTGCTAGTCCAGTCCTGGATGAACCACTAGTCCAGTCCTGGATGAATCACACTGTCGTTCTACGGGGTAGATCGGACTCGTTTGATAGTGTCCAGGGACTTTGATGGCCGTTGAAGTATTCGGCTTGATAAGGCCACCCTGCACCTCAGCTGCGAGGGCCGCGGTATGCTCCTTAGTACAGAGGGAGCGCTCCATATTTCCATTGACTGTTATAACACTGTGTGGTCCGGGCATCTTGAGCTTTAGATAAGCATAGTGCGGGACTGCATTAAAGCGGGCGAAAGTGGTTCGTCCGAGTAGTGCATGATGACCACTGCGGAAGGGGACGATGTCGAAGATCAAATCTTCGCTTCAGAAATTATCCGGTGAGCCAAAGACTACTTCCAGCATTATTGACCCTATGCAGCGGGCGTCCACGTCGGGTATTACTTCTTTAAAAGTAGTTTTAGTAGGCTTGATCCTTGACTGATCGATACCCATTTTACGGACAGTGTCCTGATAAAGCAGGTTAAGACTGTTGCTGCCGTCCATGAGGACTCGCGTGAGATGGAATCCGTCGATGATTGGATTGAGAACCAATGTTGTCGAACCTCCATGACGGATACTAGTCGGATGGTCCCTGCGATCAAAAGTGATCGGGCAGGCCGACCACGGATTGGATTTTGGGGCGACTAGCTCTATGGTGTAGACTTCCCTTAGTGCACGCTTGCGCTCCCGTTTAGGGATATGAGTGACGTAGATCATATTCACTGTTTTTACCTCGGGGGGGGGGATTTCTTTTGCCCCCCTATGTTCGGTGGGCGAGGCTCATCGTCATCCTCGCTAGGCGTCTCCTTCCCATTATGTTTGGTGTTTAGCTTACCGGCCTATTTAAAGACCCAACAATTTCTGTTGGTATGATTGGCAGGCTTGTCAGGGGTGCCATGGATGTGGCAAGGCCGATCGAGTATTCTGTTGATGTCGCTTGAAGCTACGTTGGCATTTCCCCGAGGAAGGGATGATGCAGCACGGCGGCGGTAGGTATTTCCCTCATATATGAAACCAAGGTTATCAAACTAGTAGGAGAACCAAGCAACACAACGTAAACAACACCTGCACACAAATAACAAATCCTCGCAACCTGACGTGTTAAAGGGGTTGTCAATCCCTTTCGGGGTACGACGCCTCAAGATAGGCAAACAGACGTGAGATAAATTTGTAGTAGATTGAATGGTAGATCGCAAATAAAATAAATAGAAATAAAATGCAGGAAGGTATTTTTGTATTTTTGGTTTAATAGATTTGAAATAAATGCAATATAAAAGTAGATCACAAAGGCAAATATATGAGAAGAAAGACCCGGGGGTCGTAGGTTTCACTAGTGGCTTCTCTCGAGAAAAATAGCAAACGGTGGGTGAACAAAGTACTGTTGGGCAATTGACAAAACTTCAAATAATTATGACGATATCCAGGCAATGATCATTATATAGGCAACACGTCGAAGATTAGTAGACCGACTCCTGCCTGCGTCTACTACTATTACTCCACACATCGACCGCTATCCAGCATGCATCTAGTGTATTAAGTTCATGGAGAAACGGAGTAATGCAATAAGAATGATGACATGATGTAGACAAGATCTATCTATGTAGAGATAGAGCCCATTGTTTTATCCTTAGTAGCAACGATACATACATGTTGTTTCCCTTTCTGTCACTAGGATCAAGCACCGTAAGATCGAACCCACTACAAAGCACCTCTTCCCATTGCAAGATAAATAGATCAAGTTTGCCAAACAAAACCCAAATATCGGAGAAGAAATATGATTCTATAAGAGATCATGCATAAAAGAGATCAAAGAAACTCAAATACTTTCATGGATATAAAAAGATAGATCTGATCATAAACTCAAAGTTCATCGATCCCAACAAACACACCGCAAAAGAGTTACATCATATGGATCTCCAAGAGACCATTGTATTGATAATCAAGAGAGAGATGAAGCCATCTAGCTACTAACTATCGACCCGAAGGTCTACAAACGACTACTCACACATGATCGGAGAGGCACCAATGGAGGTGGTGAACCCCATCCGAGATGGTGTCTAGATTGGATCTGGTGGTTCTGGACTCTGCGGCGGCTGGATGAATATTTCGTCGACTCCCCTAGGGTTTCTGGAATATTGGGGTATTTATAGAGCAAAGAGGCGGTCCGGGGGGGCACCCGAGGTGGGCACAACCTAGCAGGGCGCGCCTGGGCCTCCTGACGCACCCTGGTGGGTTGTGCCCCTCTCGGGGCACCCCCCAGGCACAGCCAGGGCCCATTGTGTTCCTTCTGGCCCATAAAACTTCTCCGTATAGTTTCGTGGCATTTGGACTCCGTTTGATATTGATATAAAATGATATAAAATGACTATAAAATGATTATAAAACGATATAAAATGACTATAAAATGATTATAAACATGGAAAAAACAACAACTGGCACTTGGCACTATGTCAATAGGTTAGTACCAAAAAATGATATAAAATGACTATAAAATGATTATAAAACATCCAAGATTGATAATATAACAGCATGGAACAATCAAAAAATATAGATACGTTGGAGACGTATCAGTATCCCCAAGCTTAACTCCTGCTCTTCCTCGAGTAGGTAAGTGATATAAACACAATTTTTGATGTGGAATGCTGCCTAACATGTCATATCATATTTATTTTCTTTATAGCATGGACATTTGGACTTTTAGTTGTTCAAAGCAATAGTCTAGTTTTGACATGATAATTTAGATACTCAAGCATATCAGCAAGCAACCATGTCTTTCAAAATATCAACGCTAAAATGAGTTATCCCTAGCCCATCATGCTCAAACATTGATCCATTCATGAAACACACTCGAATATTAGCTACACCCAATACTTAAGTACGATCATATTTCCTCCTAGTTGGTGCTTTTATAAGAGAAGATGGAGACTCAAATTCAAAAATAAAAATTGCATAAAGTAAAAGAAAGGCCCTTCGCAGAGGGAAGTAGGGATTTGTATAGGTGCCAGAGATCAAAGTGAAAAACTTAGAGATAAAATTTTTTTGGGAGGTGTATCCATCCCACCAATGAAAACGACTTAGAGTTCCCAATACTTTCCATGCTTAGATATATCATAGATGGTTCCCAAACAGGAAATAAAGTTTATTCCTTTTTCCACCATACTTTCACTTTCCATGGCTAACTGTATCCATGGGTGCCCTCCATACCAACACTTTCCAAGGAATTTATTGTTTGACAACATAAAGTAAATTCATTTTTTTGCATTTCGGGACTGGGCATCCCTAATACCTTTGCCTTACTCTCGTGCAATGACAAGTGAATAAATACACATCTTGATAATAACACATCTAGCATGGAAAATATTAGCCACCCCTCACTGCTCCGCGAGCGAAACAAACACACAAAAGAGAAGTTTATTTTGAAAATTAGAGATGGCACATGCAAATTTCCTTAGAAAGGCAAAAGAATACCACATATAGGTAGATATAGTGGACTCATGTGGCAAAACTGGTTTAAAGGATTTTGGATGCACAAGTAGTGATCATACTTGGTGCAAAATGAAGGCTAGCAAAAGATTGAGAAGCGACCAACCAAGAAACAGATAATCTCATAAGTAAGCATTAAGCATAAATAACATCGAATAATGCACCACAAGTAGGATATAATTTCATTGCATGACTATTGACTTTCGTACTTGCATAGGGAATCACAAACCTTAACACCAATATTCTTACTAAAGCATAATTACTCATCAACATAACTCACATATCACATCATCATATCTCAAAACACTAAGAATCAAGTTTATTTTGTTCAATGATCTTCATGAATTTTTTTATTATATCCTTCTTGGATATCTATCACTTTGAGACTAATTTTCATGTGTTGCTTTTCATAAGCTCAAACAAATATAAGTCAAGATCATGAGCATACTTTTTCTTCTTTCTCTCAAATTAATTTAAGTGAAGCAAGAGAGAATTTCTTGAAAATTTTACTAACTCTCAAATAAATCTAAGTGAAGCAAGAGAGCATTTCTTCAAAAATACTAAGCACACCATGCTAAAAAAGATATAAGTGAAGCACTAGAGCAAGTCCATTGCTCATAAAAATTTAAGTGAAGCATAGAGAGCAATTTTAACAAGTCATGACATAATTTCGGATCTCCCAAATAGGTGTGTCCAGCAAGGATTGATGACTTAAAACACAAAATAAAACAAGCAACGACTCATATCATACAAGATGCTCCAAGCAAAACACATATCATGTGATGAATAAAAATATAGTTTTGAGTAAAATACCGATGATCGTTGGAAGAAAGCGGGGATGCCACTCGGGGGCATCCCCAAGCTTAGTTGGTTGCTCATTTTTGGATAATAGCTTGGGATGCTGGGGCATCCCAAAGCTTAGGCTCTTCCATCCTTCCTTCATCCATCGTAAGATAACCCAAAACTTGAAAACTTCAATCACACAAAACTCAACAAAACCTTCGTGAGATCCGTTAGTATAAGAAAGCAAACCACTACTATAAGTACCGTATCAAACCAATTCATATTTTGTTTTTGTATTATATCTTTTTTCGAAAAGGGGCACTTTATTACTTAAAAGGTTTAAGCATTACACCCGGCCTCTGCATAACTAAAATGCACACAGCCAACAATGTCCTCACGACAAGCCAATATAAAAGAAGAAGGTGAAATACAAAGATGAAATCTGTAGACGCCTAAAGCATAGGTGGCCCAATCCTAAGATCATGCTGCCACCCATGTTGGGTAAAAGTATCCCTCGCCGCATCCTCCAATCGTGTACACACGTCCGTAAACAGGTCTCGATTCTCCACTCGTTGTAGAGAGGACCATAAACGAAGCGTCCCAGTACATCTGTAGATAACCTGCATAAGAGAAGTACTTTTATCGTTAAAAACCTTATCATTTCTACATAGCCAAAGCGACCAAATCACGCCAAGCGCTCCCACCCTGAGAAGAATTCTAAACCTATGATCAATCCCATGTAACCAGTTGCCAAATATATTAGCAACACTACAAAGAGGATACAGGCCAAAAGCTATCTGGATGACTGACCATATAGAACGAGCCAATTTACAATGGAAGAACAAATGTTTTATTGTCTCATCATGCGGACAAAATACACATTGCGTACTTCCATGCCAATTCCTCTTAATAAGGTTATCTTTAGTAAGAACGACTCCGCGACGAAGATACCATGCAAAGATTTTATTCTTAAGAGGTATCTTCATCTTCCAGATCTTCTTATTATTATCAACTGGCACGTCTGACTGGATCAAAGCTCTATACATAGAATCCATTGAGAATTTCCCATGTAGGTTCCAAGGAAAGACATCGGATCCTTATGAAAACTGTACCGTGGTTAACCGCTGGAGCAGTATGTTCCACGATTGGAGTCTAGGTCCAGTTAAATCCCTTCTGAACGTCACATTTGGCGGAAATGATTCCAAAACCTTGGCAATAGTATCACCCTTGTGACGCACAATATTGTATAGAGCTGGATATTGTTCTCGGGGAGTAGCATTACCTAACCACTTATCCTCCCAGAATCTAATTTCTGAGCCATCCTTAATTGAGAAGGAACCATAGCGGAAGAAATATTTCTTCATTGCCATTAGTCCGGCCCAAAAATGAGAGTCCCCAGGCTTCCAGTATACTTGGGATACCGCCTTAGAACCCACATATTTTCTCCTTAGGATGGTTTTCCATACACCATCTTTCGTCAACAACTTAAACAACCATTTGCCAAGGAGGGCCCTATTCTTAACCTCAAGGTCATGAATGCCCAAACCACCTTGGTCCTTGGGATGGCAAACCACACTCCGTTTAGCAAGTTGATATTTCTTTCTCTCGCTATCTCCTTTCCAAAAGAATCTTGACCGGAAGTAATCCAATCTATGTAATACTCCTTTCGGCAATTGGAAGAAGGAAATCATATATAGTACCATGTTACTTAGTACTAAATTTATGAGGACCAACCTTCCTCCCAGAGATAGCAATTTACCTTTCCAACTGCTAAGTCTTTTTTGTAGTCTCTCCTCAACGTGTTTCCATTCAGCATTTGTGAGTCTCTGATAATGTATCCGTATCCCCAAATAAGTGATCGGAAACTGGCCCAATCCGCATCCGAACATGTCAGCATACAGATGGGTCTCGTCTTGAGCCTCGCCGAAACAAAAACAGTTCACTTTTATGGAAATTGATCTTAAGCCCTGAGAGTTGCTCGAATGCTGATAAAATTAATTTCAGATTTCTTGCTTTCTCGAGGTCATGATCCATAAAGAGAATCGTATCATCGGCATATTGAAGGATAGAGAGGCCACCATCCACTAGATGACTCACTACCCCATCAATTTGGCCATCAACCTTGGCACGCTCAATCATGACCGCTAACATATCAGACACTATATTGAATAGCATGGGTGATACTGGGTCACCTAGTCGCAATCCTTTCTTCGTTTGGAAATAGTTGCCAATGTCATCATTGACTTTAATGGCAACACTACCTCCAGTCACGAAACTATGGATCATTGCGCACCACTCTGCAGAAAAACCTTTCATGCTGAGAGTTTGTTGAAGAAAAGACCACTTGACTTTGTCATAAGCTTTTTCAAAGTCGACTTTAAGAACCACCCCATTCAGTTTTTTCCGATGCAATTCATGAACTGTTTCATGAAGGACAACAACCCCATCTATGATTTGTATTATATATACTGTATTCCAACTTTTCTATGGCAAAAACTCATCAAAGAAAACCATAGAGCCATCAAAATAAGCACATAACACAAAGAAAACAGAATCTGCCAAAATAGAACAGTCTGAAGCAATCTGGCTATTTCGAATACTTCTGTAACTCCAACAATTCTGAAAATTAGGACGACCTAAGAAATTTGTATATTGATCTACGATAAGTGGAATGGGTATTTTATCGCTCTCTGGTAAAAAAATGAAAATTAGTTTCATGAGCGTAAAAGTTTCTGTTTTTTCAGCAAGATCAAACAACTATCACCCAAGAAGATCCTAAAGGATTTACTTGGCAGAAACACTAATTAAAACATAAAAGCACAATCACAACAGTAGCATAATTGTACTAACACTCAAGAATAGGAAGCAAAAGGAAAAAATGAAATTTATTCATTGGGTTGCTGAGGGAGTCCTGGACTAAGGGGTCCTCGGGCGTCCGGCCTGTTATCTGTGGGCCAGACTAATGGGCTGTGAAGATACGAAGACCGAAGACTACACCCGTGTCTGGATGGGACTCTCCTTGGCGTGGAAGGCAAGCTTGGCGACGGAATATGTGAATTCCCTTCTTTGTAACCGACCTTGTGTAACCCTAGATCCTCCCGGTGTCTATATAAACCGGAGGACTTAGTCCGGATAGGATATACTCAACACCTTAGTCATACAGGCTAGACTTCTAGGGTTCAGCCATTACGATCTCGTGGTAGATCAACTCTTGTAATACTCATATTCATCAATATCAATCAAGCAGGAAGTAGGGTATTACCTCCATAGAGAGGGCCCGAACCTGGGTAAACATCGTGTCCCCTGTCTCCTGTTACCATCAACCTTAGATGCACAGTTCGGGACCCCCTACCCGAGATCCGCCGGTTTTGACACCGACATTGGTGCTTTCATTGAGAGTTCCTCTGTGTTGTCGCTGAAAGGTTTGATGGCCCCTTCAATCGTCAATAATGACGCTGACTGCGGAGAAACTTTCCTCCCCGGACAGATCTTCGTATTCGGCGGCTTCGCACTGCGGGCCAACTCGTTTGGCCATCTGGAGCAGATCGAAAGCTACGCCCCTAGCCATCAGGTCAGATTCGGGAGCTTGAACTACGTTGCGGACGTCCGTGGAGACTTGATCTTCGCCGGATTCGATACCGCGGCGGCCGCTCCCGGTCACCCCAATGATCATGACCTAAATTTGTCATCGGGCTGCATCCAGGAGATCGCTCCTATAACCGCTCTGGCCCTAGAGACGGAGCAGGCCGCACCATCCAAAGACGGGAGGATGAACCCCACTTGTAGGCCGCAGATTCCACGGCGTTGGAGCCGCACATGGACCTGGTCTCACACGATGCCTATGCCACCGGAACGCCGGACTCATCTCTGGCTGTAGGTTCCGAACCACGCGAGCCCGCGGACGCCAAGCTTGATCGTCTATCGATCTTCAAATTCAGCGCCGCGGACATCTTCCAGCACTCGCCTTTGGGCAATGTGCTAAACTCATTAAAAAACATGTCCTTGGCGGAGGACTCTCAGCCGAACTATATCCGGCTCGAACTAGGGGCTGACGATGGAGAATTTTTCTCCCCACCCGCCACCCACGTTATAGCCACGATCGAGGATTTGACCGATGAACTTGATTATGACTCCGAGAATATCGACGGAATGGACAATGATGCCGATGACAACGAAGACCCCTTGGATACAACTAATGAACAAGATGAACGGGAAGATAGGCAGGTCAGCCCTGCTAAACAGGCCACACACGAAGATTCAGAGGACGACAATTACCTCCCGCTCTCTGAGGATGAGGTGGGCCTCGGCACTGAGGATTTCATCGTGCCGGAGGAACCTCGTGAGCAGGAGCGCTTCAAGGAGCCTGAAAAAGAAGCAGCAGTAGCTTCAAGCTGACCAAGATCTGCTCAATGATAAATGGACCAAAGTCCTAGCCGCTGAAGAATACGGCCTTAGTGGACCAGCGAAAAGCTACCCGAAGCATAGATTGGTACCCCAGGGCGCCAATGAGGCGCTGGAGCCCGTACCATCATCGCACAATGCGGCAGGTCAACCACAACCGGGCCCAGGTAAAGTGGCAACTCAAGCCGAACACCAGACCGCCCCACCTCGCAGCAAAAGCAAGAACAAAACAGCTCGGGGTTACATATACGACCGTCAACAAGACTTGGGGAGCAAAGCAGGACACTCAAGAGCGATCTACAGATCACAAGGACATACCTCGACACGTGACGACGGCCACCTATTCGGACGTGACAAACCTAGCCACACCCGGGATGAAAACCGCAATTGGACTCTGTCGGAGATACGCCGCAGTGTGGCCCAACATAGAGGCGCCGCACACCCTCTTTGCTTCACAAATGAAGTAATGGGGCATGAATTCCTAAACTGGTTCAAACCCATGAATATCGAATCATACAATGGAACAACGGATCCCGCGGTATGGATCGAGGACTTCCTCCTCCATATCCACATGGCCCGTGGAGACGACCCTCATGCCATCAAATACCTACCACTAAAACTCAAAGGACCAACTCGGTACTAGTTAAACAGTCTGCCGGAAAATTCTATCGGCAGCTGGGAGGAGTTGGAGGACACCTTTCACAACAACTTCCAAGGAACATATGTCCGGCCACCAGACGCCAATGACTTAAGTAACATTGTCCAGCAGCCCGGAGAGTCGGCCAGGAAGCTCTGGGCCAGGTTCCTAGTTAAAAAGAACCAAATCGTCGACTGTCCGGATGCGGAGGCCCTTGCGGGCTTTAAACATAGTGTCCGGGATGAATGGCTTGCACACCACCTCGGTCAAGAAAGACCTAGGTCCATGACAGCCCATACCACTCTAATGACCCGTTTTTGCGTGGGAGAAGACAGCTGGCTCGCTCGTAGAAGCAACAGCGCCAGCGACTCGGGCACTTCCGAAATACGAGACGGCAATGGCAAGCCACGACGAAGCACATGCAACAGTCGCAATGATAATGAAAGATCACGCGACACAGCGGTCAACGCCGGATATAGCAATCCCAAGCCCGGCCAATGGAAAAAGCCATTCAAGGCTAACAGAGACTGACCATCCAAACTAGACAGGATATTGGACCGGCCCTACCTAATTCATGGCCACCCCAATAAACCAGCTAATCACACCAACATAAGCTGTTGGGTCCTCAAGCAGGCCGGTAGGCTCAACGCCGGACACAATGGAAATGGGCCACCAGGCAATAGGGACAACGGAGCGGCTCACCAGCTAAATGCCGGAGGGCGGAAGCAATTTTGCCCTAAAGATCGATCAAATCCGGAACAGAAATAGCATTTCGGCTTCCGCTGCCCATCTCGTACCCGTTAAAACTATACCGCGCATACATAATTACACACTCAAGATACTATGGGCATTGATGGAAGCATAATACAGACAAGTCTGCAGGCACTCTGGTAACATTCTTTAACCGCTCTCCTATTTTCTTTTGTTTCATTATCTCTTAAAAGCAGGTGGCGCAAAGGGGAAACACCTACGACCGACCCCATAGGAGTTCAGATCCGTACACTCACCCACGGGGCTACCCCCTTCAAGGACTCCCCTCGCTGAGGATAGGCGGCGCAGACGTGCGGCAGGAGGTCCAAAATAACTTTTTGTAGACCGCACTCTTTTTTCAAGCTTGTAACATGCCTTTTTCCTATGCCTTCGACCCAGGACATACCAAATTGTTGGGGTCGTGGCCCTTATGTATATCAAGTAACCATTGGCATATCACTCAGGTCCCAGTTCAATCCGAATTAATCACTCGCGTCTTTTCGCAAAATGAATACGCCTCCTATGGTCGTTTCATAGATATACCCCGGCTTAACTTGCCAGGGGCTCGGTACGGGAACAAATGGGTTGCCAACAAAGTCCGAACAACTTTTACAGCGTACTTCGGCGTCACGAGTTTGGCCTTATATGCATCAGCTCCGAATCATGTCTTGGGTCAATAGTTGGGTTGCCCGGCTCCTGTGCTTGCTACCCTATGTTCTGCTCTATCGGCTAGGGTAGTAAAGGGAGAACTACTGCGATTGTGCTACCGGTTCACCCGGTGACGCACCTCAGTAGAGAAAGCCAAAAACTAACTGTCATGATGCGGCGAGAGCTGGTCAACAACTCGATGACTTCTCGGAATCTCTAGCGATTCCTCCGTGTCACACGAAGGACCTCTTTTTCAGTTAATTATGTAAACGCATCGTATGGGTAAGCCGCATACATACTAGGGGCTATGTCGTAGACCCACCGTAAAACTCCTATGGCTAAGTGAAAGTGTTAACGCCCTATAGTCTGGTTGCCTGGTTCGTGATACGTCCATTTTGCATCATGCTTTTATATCGATATTTATTGCATTATGGGCTGTTATTACACATTATGTCACAATACTTATGCATATTCTCTCTTATTTTACATGGTTTACATAAAGAGGGAGAATGCCGGCAGCTGGGATTCTGGGCTGGAAAAGGAGCAAATATTAGAGACCTATTCTGCACAGCTCCAAAAATCCTGAAACTTCACGGAAGACATTTTCAGAATATATAAAAAATACTAAGCACAAGAAGTTCACCAGAGGGGCCACACCCTGCCCACGAGGGTGGGGGCGCGCCCTACCCCCTGGGCGCGCCCCCCTACCTGGTGGCCCTCCGATGTCCCTCTTATACTATATGGAGTCTTTCGATGAGGAAAAAAAATCATAATCCATCTTTCCGGATGAGACTCCGCCGCCACAAGGCGGAACCTTGGCGGAACCAATCTAGGGCTCCGGCGGAGCTGTTCTGCCAGGGAAAATTCCCTCCGGGAGGGGGAAAACATCGCCATCGTCATCACCAACGCTCCTCTCATCGGGAGAGGGCAATCTCCATCAACATCTTCACTAGAACCATCTCCTCTCAAAACCCTAGTTCATCTCTTGTATCCAATTCTTGTCTCCAAGTCCGGGATTGGTACCTGTGGGTTGCTAGTAGTGTTAACTACTCCTTGTAGTTGATGCTAGTTGGTTTATTTTGTGGAACATCATATGTTCAGATCCTATATGCATATTAATACCCCTCTCATTATGAACGTGAATATGCTTTGTGAGTAGTTACGTTTGTTCCTGAGGACATGGGAGAAGTCTTGCTATTAGTAGTCATGTGAATTTGGTATTCATTCGATATTTTGATGAGATGTATGTTGTCTCTCCTCTAGTGGTGTTATGTGAACGTCGACTACATGACACTTCACCATTATTTGGGCCTAGAGGAAGGCATTGGGAAGTAATAAGTAGATGATGGGTTGCTAGAGTGACAGAAGCTTAAACCCTAGTTTATGCGTTGCTTTGTAAGGGGCTGATTTGGATCCATATGTTTCATGCTATGGTTAGGTTTACCTTAATACTTCTGTTGTAGTTGCGGATGCTTGCAATGGGGGTTAATCATAAGTGGGATGCTTGTCCAAGTAAGGGCAGCACCCAAGCACCGGTCCACCCACATATCAGATTATCAAAGTACCGAACGCGAATCATATGAACATGATAAAAACTAGCTTGACGATAATTCCCATGTGGGCCACCTTGCTTCATATAAGAGTTTGTCCAGGCTTGTCCTTTGCTACAAAAAGGATTGGGCCACCTTGCTGCACTTTATTTACTTTTGTTACTTGTTACTCGTTACAAATTATCCTATCACAAAACTATCTGTTACCTATTATTTCAGTGCTTGCAGAGAATACCTTGCTGAAAACCGCTTATCATTTCCTTCTGCTCCTCGTTGGGTTCGACACTCTTACTTATCGAAAGGAATACGATAGATCCCCTATACTTGTGGGTCATCAAGACTCTTTTCTGGCGCCATTGCCGGGGAGTGAAGCGCCTTTGGTAGGTGGAATTTGGTAAGGAAAAATTTATATAGTGTGCTGAAATTTACTGTCACTTGTTACTATGGAAAGTAATCCTCTGAGGGGCTTGTTTGGGGTATCTTCACCCCGACCAGTAGAGCAAAGAGTTGCTCCTCAACCTACTGAACCTACTGAAAATTAAAATGCCTGCTTTGAAATTCCTTCGGGTATGATAGAGAAACTGCTAGCTAAACTTTTTGCAGGAGATGGAACATTACATCCCGATGAGCACCTAATATATGTGGATGAAGTTTGTGGATTATTTAAGCTTGCAGGTGTACCCAGAGATGTTATTAAGAAGAAGGTCTTCCCTTTATCTTTGAAGGAAGATGCATTGACATGGTATAGGCTATGTGATGATACGAGGTCATGGAACTACAAAGAATTGAAATTGGAATTTCATCAGAAGTTTTATCCTATGCATCTTGTTCATCGTGATCGCAATTATATATATAATTTCTGGCCTCGCGAAGGAGAAAGCATCAATCAAGCTTGGGGGAGGCTTAAATCAATGTTATATTCATGCCCCAATCATGAGCTCTCAAGAGAAATAATTATTCAAAATTTATATGCTCGGCTTTCTGATAGCAATCGCACCATGCTCGATACTTCTTGTGTTGGCTCTTTTATGATTAAGACTATTGAATTAAAATGGGATTTATTGGAAAGAATTAAACGCAACTCTGAAGATTGGGACCTCGACAAAGGTAAGGAGTCGGGTATGACACCTAAGTTTGATTGTGTTAAATCTTTTATGGATACCGATGTTTTGAGAAGTGGTTTCTTTCTGTGAATCGTTTGCTACTTTTTGTGAATCTTTTGCTACTCATGTTGATCTCCCTAGGGAGAAATGGTTTAAATATCATCCTCCCATAGAAGTAAAAGTAGCTGCACCTATTAAAGTTGAAGAAAAGACTGTCACTTATAATGATCCTATTGTTCCTACTGCTTATGTTGAGAAACCACCTTTTCCTGTTAGGATAAAGGATCATGCTAAAGCTTCAACTGTGGTTCGTAAAAGCAATATTAGAACTTATACACCTCCTGAGCAAGTTAAAGTTGAACCTAATATTGCTATTGTTAAAGATCTTTTGTCTGATAATATTGATGGGCATGTTATTTATTTCTATGATGAAACTGCTAGAATTGCTAAACCTTGTGCTAAAGATAAACCTAGCCCTATGGTAGGCTTGCCTGTTATTTCTGTTAAAATAGGAGATCATTGTTATCATGGCTTCTGTGATATGGGTGCCAGTGCTAGTGCAATACCTATTGACCTATATAGAGAAATTATGCATGATATTGCACCTGTTGGGTTAGAAGATATTGATGTCACAATTAAACTTGCTAATAGAGATACTATTTCACCAATGGGAATCGTTAGAGATGTTGAAGTCTTGTGTGGGAAAACTAAATATCCTGCTGATTTTCTTGTTCTTGGTTCCCCACAAGATAGCTTTTGTCCCATTATATTTGGTAGACCCTTGTTGAACACAGTTAATGCTAAGATAGATTGCAAAAAGGATTTTGTTACTATTGTTTTAGGTGATATGTCTCATGAATTTAATTTCTCTAAATTTTGTAGACAACACCATGAAGAGGAATTGCCTAGTAAAGGTGAAATTATTGGTCTTGCTTCTATTGCCGTTCCTCCTAGTGATCCTTTAGAACAATATTTGCTAGACCATGAAAATGATGTGTTTATGAATGAAAGAAGGGAAATACATGAAGTATTCTTTAAACAGGAACCCATCCTGAAACACAATTTTCCTGTTGAAATCCTAGGGGATCCTCCTCCACCCAAGGGTGATCCCGTGTTTGAGCTTAAACTGTTACCTGATACTCTTAAATATGCTTATCTTGATGAGAAAAAGATATATCCTGTTATTATTAGTGCTAACCTTTCAGAGCATGAAGAAAAGTGATTATTGAAAACTCTGAAGAAGCACCATGCTGCTATTGGATATACTCTTGATGATCTTAAGGGCATTAGTCCCACACTATGTCGACACAAAATAAATTTGGAGAAAGATGCCAAACCAGTTTGTGATCACCAACGACGGCTGAATCCTAAGATGAAAGAAGTGGTAAGAAAGGAAATACTAAAGCTCCTTGAGGCAGGTATAATTTATCCCGTTGCTGATAGTCAGTGGGTAAGTCCTGTCCATTGTGTCCCTAAAAGGGGAGGTATTACTGTCGTTCCTAATGATAAAGATGAATTGATTCCGCAAAGAATTATTATAGGTTGTAGGATGGTAATTGATTTCCGCAAATTAAATAAGGCTACTAAAAAAGATCATTACCCCTTACCTTTTATTGATCAAATGCTAGAAAGGTTATCCAAACATACACATTTTTGCTTTCTAGATGGTTATTTTGGTTTCTCTCAAATACTTGTGTCAGCTGATGATCAATCTAAAACTACTTTTACTTGCCCGTTCGGTACTTTTTCTTATAGATGTGTGCCTTTTGGTTTATGTAATGCACCTGCTACCTTCCAAAGATGCATGATGGCTATATTCTCTGATTTTTGTGAAAATATTTGTGAGGTTTTCATGGACGATTTCTATGTCTATGGATCCTCTTTTGATGATTGCTTAAGCAACCTTGATCGAGTTTTGCAGAGATGTGAAGAAACTAACCTTGTCTTGAATTGGGAAAAGTGCCACTTTATGGTTAATGAAGGTATTGTCTTGGGGCATAAAGTTTCTAAAAGAGGTATTGAAGTTGATAAAGCTAAGGTTGATGCTATTGAAAAGATGCCATGTCCCAAGGACATCAAAGGTATAAGAAGTTTCCTTGGTCACGCCGGTTTTTATAGGAGGTTCATTAAGGACTTCTAAAAAAATTCTCGGCCTCTGACTAATTTATTACAAAAAGATATATCATTTGTCTTTGATGATGATTGTGTAGAAGCATTTGAAATACTTAAGAAAGCATTGATCTCTGCACCTATTGTTCAGCCACCTGATTGGAATTTACCTTTTGAAATTATGTGTGATACTAGCGATTATGCTGTAGGCGCTGTTCTAGGGCAAAGAGTTGATAAGAAATTAAATGTTATTCAATATGCTAGTAAAACTCTAGACAATGCTCAGAGAAATTATGCTACTACTAAAAAGGAATTCTTAGCAGTTGTATTTGCTAGTGATAAGTTCAGACCTTATATTGTTTATTCTAAAGTAACTATTCACACTGATCATGCTGCTATTAAATATCTCATGGAAAAGAAAGATGCTAAACCTAGACTTATTAGATGGGTTCTCTTGCTACAAGAATTTGATTTGCATATTATTGATAGAAAGGGTGCTGAGAACCCCGTTGCAGACAACTTGTCTAGGTTAGAAAATGTGCTTGATGACCCACTACAATTGATGATAGCTTTCCTGATGTACAATTAAATGTCATAAATGCTTCTCATACTGCTCCATGGTATGCTGATTATGCTAATTAGATCGTTGCTAAATTTATACCACCTAGCTTTACATACCAGCAAAATAAAAAGTTCTTCTATGATTTGAGAAATTACTTTTGGGATGACCCACATCTTTATAAAGAAGGAGTAGATGGTGTTATTAGACGTTGTGTACCTAAGCATGAACAGGAACAGATCCTATGCAAGTGTCACTCCGAGGCTTATGGAGGACACCATGCTGGAGATAGAACTGCACACAAGGTATTGCAATCCGGTTTTTATTGGCCTACTCTCTTAAAGGATGCCCGTAAGTTTGTCTTGTCTTGTGATGAATGTCAAAGAATTGGTAATATTAGTAGACGTCAAGAAATGCCTATGAATTATTCACTTGTTATTGAACCATTTGATGTTTGGGGCTTTGATTATATGGGACCTTTTCCTGCCTCTAACGGTTACACACATATTTTAGTTGTTGTTGATTATGTTACTAAGTGGGTAGAAGCTATTCCAACTAGTAGTGCTGATCATAACACCTCTATTAAAATGCTTAAAGAAGTTATTTTCCCAAGGTTTGGAGTCCCTAGATATTTAATGACTGATGGTGGTTCACATTTATTCATGGTGCTTTCCGTAAAATGCTTGCTAAATATGATGTTAATCATAGAATTGCATCTCCTTATCACCCACGGTCTAGTGGTCAAGTAGAATTGAGCAACAAAGAACTCAAATTAATTTTGTGAAAGACTGTTATTAGATCCAGAAAGAATTGGTCCAAGAAACTTGATGATGCATTATGGGCCTATAGAACTGCATATAAAAATCCTATGGGCATGTCTCCGTATAAAATGGTTTATGGAAAAGCATGTCACTTACCTCTCGAACCAGAACATAAGGCTTATTGGTCTATTAAAGAGCTCAACTATGATTTCAAACTTGCCGGTGAGAAGAGGTTATTTGACATTAGCTCACTTGATGAATGGAGAACCCAAGCCTATGAGAATGCCAAATTATTTAAAGAAAAAGTTAAAAGATGGCATGACAAAAGAATACAAAAGCGTGAGTTTAATGTAGGTGATTATGTATTGCTATACAACTCTCATTTAAGATTTTTTGCAGGAAAACTTCTCTCTAAATGGGAAGGTCCTTATGTTATCGAGGAGGTCTATCGTTCTGGTGCCATAAAAATCAACAACTTCGAAGGCACAAATCCGAAGGTGGTGAACGGTCAAAGAATTAAACATTATATCTCAGGTAATCCTGTAAATGTTGAAACTGTCACACCCTAGCTAGTTCAAGCATTAGAGTGTGTGTCATGTTTAAATTCCTTTTAAATTTGAAATGGGGATGACAGAACCCCCAGCACCCCCCTGGAACAGCTAGGGTTTACTAAAAACTTTTTCAATGAACCTGAAATGCCCTTCTAAAAAGCCCACCCTTTTTGTTTTGGGTTAAAACCTTTGACAAAAATGGTGCACATTTTTCTAGGACATCTAAGGTAATTGGATTAATCCTTATGGTATTTGCACTTGGGCATTTAAATGCTATAAAATATTTTGAATGCTCAAATAATCATAAACTAAAATGTTTGCTGCTGGATATATTCTAAGCAGTGGCCATGATTAATTTTATGATTTATGGTAATGCCCTGGCATTTTTAATAAATCCCTGAAGTTACAGAAATAATAAATAAATAAATAAATAGAAAAGGAGAGAAAGAACAGGGGCTTACCTGGCGCAGCCCACCAGCCCACCCGGCTCGACCCAGTCCACTGGCTCATGCCAGTCGTCCTCCTCCTCTCGCCAGGAGGACGAGGAGCGTGTGGCCGGCGCCCGCGGCCACACGCCGGCCACCTCCTTCTTCCGCCGACGCCTTGGAGGCGTCTACGAGTGCCACGCCGACCCCCACGTCTCCCTCTTTTTCTTCCCACTCTCCCCGTGGCCTCTCCCCATCTCCCTGCCGAGCGCAGCCGTCGCCGCCGACAAGCTCCACCACAGCCACCGCCGTCCATTTGTTGCCTCGTCATGCCAGGAAGCTCCGTCGTCGTCGAATACATCAAGTAGGCCGAGCCCCGAGCGCTCGCTCGCCCCAGAGACGCTGCACCGAGCTCGTCCTCAACTCCGGCCACCGAAGATCCCCTTCGCCGTCCCTGCCGCATCAGCTCATCCCCGACCTCTCCGACTGCCTCGGCGAGACCCCCGTGAGCTCAGTCACCTCCCCACCCTCTCCGCTCTCTCTCTCGAGCCCCGTAGCACCGCACGTAGCTCACCCGCACGCACCGCCGCGGAGCTCGTCGCCGACGAGGCTCCGGCCACCCAATGGCCGCGCCACCCTGTCCACTAGTCCTACCGCACCTCCAGGAGCTCAACGCACCAATCCACGAGCCTCCCCGTGCCCCCTAGCGACTAGCTCGACCTCACCCCAGCTCCGGCCGCCGCCAAACTCGTCGTCGGCGACGTTTCCGGCCACCCCAGCACCACCCACTGCCACCACTCGATGCGGCTTCCTCCCCGCATCACGTAGATAGTCTCCGCCGTCTTTTTGGTCGCCAGAGTGCAAATCCCGCGCTGCTCCGCCGCGTTTGGCCTCGCCGGCGGCTAGACGCCGGCGAGTTGAACCTATTTGACCCTGTGTGGGCCCAGGCTGACCCCCTTGAGTCTATGACAGGTGGGGCTGGTCCGCTAATTAGTTTAGGATTAGTTTTAACTAATTTTAATTAGTTTAGTCACTGACATGTGGGCCCAGGCCCCACTGACAACTAATTAGTGTTAATTTAATTCTGTTAATTAGTTGAGTCACTGACAGACAGGGCCCACCAGTCAGGTTTGACCTGGCCGACCCAGTTGATCCGCTGACGTCACACCTATGTCATGCTGACGCATTAATTCAATTACTGGATTTATTCTTTAATAGGAAATTCTAGAAAATAGCCAAAACTTCTAAAAATCATAGAAAATCAACCATAGCTCCAAATGCAAAGATTTATATATGAAAAATCATCAAAAAAATTCAATCTATCCATCTGTAATGGTTTCATGCATGACAAAACAAGTTAACCTTGCTGTTTAAGCAGAATAAGATAATACACTAATAAGGCTATGTTTAATGAGCTAACATTTGAATCTTTGATTCAAATGAGTTCATCCCCTTCTGTTTTAGCTTGCATTAGGCCAAGACACTTTCATCTTGCCATGTCATAGCATGCATCATATTGTTGCATATTGTCATGTGTTGATTATGTTCGGTGTGCCTTTCGTGGTAGGTTCTGCCTCCGAGGATAACCCCGAGTATCCGTCTGAAGGGCAGTACCCTACTACCACTACAACAGGCAAGCAACCCATTGATCATTCCGATACAAATCCATGTTCTCGCTTCTGCTCTTGTTTACTGCATTAAGACAACGCGATTCAAACTGCTGTGTGCTACGGTAGTTGAACCCGTATCCTCTACATGACCTGTCATTGCCACAGTAACTAAATGAAACCCACTGGCATGTGTAGGAGTTGATTAAGCCATGTATGTGATTCCTACCTTGCTATGCCTGCTATGCTTAGAGTTGTGTCAGGTCTGGTTCATCTGGGTGATGGGCTAGAGTGAAATGATTATGTCGGTAATGTGAGGGATGTGTTGAACATGTTTTGGTAAAGGTATCGATGAGAGGACATGTAGGAGTACATGGTGGGTTATTTCATTGAGGCCGTCCATAAGAACTGAGATATGTATGTGTGATTTAAGATGCAGTTACTACCATACATTGGGCTCGAAACCAATGGACCCTCTCGGCTTCTTAATCACCCTAGTACTCTGTCCAGGAGTTGCAAATAGTTTCTGGTGTTTGTAGGTTATGTGTTGGCGGCCGTGCGTAGCGCTGACCCTAGGGGTGGGCTATGTTGCGGTAGATACATCGTGGCACGGTGTACCGAGTCACCCGTTTGGTGTCTCGGGAACCCTATTCATATCGTTCGGGGCCGTATGTGGAAACCTCGGCCGGACTCCCTGCAGATGGAACCAGGATAGGCGATACACCTGGACTAGAGACTTGAGTGTTTGGGTAGGCCGTGGCTGACACCCTCGTTGGGCTTCCGCTTGAAGGTTGCCGAGTACATGTCGTGTAAACGGCGGTAAGTGGTGAAAGCGTGTATGAAGAAGTACACCCCTGCAGGGTATAAACTATTCAAATAGCCGCGTCCGCGGTAAAGGACTACTTGGTTGCCTATACAGTTCATAGACAAGTTAATGGTTACTACTAAAAGACTCAAGATAAGTGAGTACCGAGGATGGCCCTCTCATAGGATGACGAGGGAGGATCCCCAGTGGAGTATTGTGTTGGTGAGTAGTGGACTCGTGTGCGAAAACTATTTTACTAGTGGAGTTCCGTAGGATAGCCTAGTCAAGAGTCAAAGCTGGCTTGCTGCAATAACCCCACCACCTTCTTGGGAATGAGCATGTATAGTAGGTTCTGTTGTAAGACTTGCTGAGTACCTTTGTACTCATGTTTGCTAAATTACTGTTTTCAGACGACAACACCGCCCCCTCCGATGGGTTCTACGTAGACCTTGATGTCGACGAGTGACTAGCCACCCAGGTGGTGATCCTGGCCATGGAGGGCCCTATGTAGATAGACAGGCTTCGAGAAGCCTTCTTTCTTTCTAGTGTCTGTACTCAGACTAGTTGCTTCCGCTTGTGCTTGTTTGATTGTATGACTTGAGTGTCGGGTCATGTGACCCCTACCTGTATGAACTTGTTATGTATGGCTCTCTAGAGCATTTAAATAAAGTAATTGAGTTGTAGAGTTTTGTTGTGATGCCATGTTGTATGTACTCATATCGGGCATATTGTGTGTATGATTGAAATGCTTGGTATGAGTGGGATCCGACAATCTAGTTGTTTATCCTTGGCAGCCTTTCTTATGGGGAAATGTAGTCTAGTGTTCCTCGAGCCATAGTAGTCCGCTACAGCCCGGTTCACCGGAGTCCTGCTAGCCCAGCACTACTGCTCAGGACAGTTGACTGGCCGGCATGTGTTTCACTTCGTTCATATGTCTGTCCCTTCGGGGAAATGTCACGCGGTGACATCCGGAGTCCTGCCTAGCCTGCTACAGCCCGGGTTCCCCGGAGTCCTGTTAGCCCAGTGCTACAGCCCGGATTCACTTGCTAATGACCGACATGCTCGATGTGATTCATGTATGCCTGTCTCCATAGGTCTGTGCCGCTTTGGGTTCATGACTAGCCATGTCGTCCCGGGTTCTCTGTCATATGGATGCTAGCGACACTATCATATACGTGAGCCAAAAGGCGCAAAAGGTCCCGGGCCATGGTAAGGCGACACCCATGGGATACCGTGCGTGAGGCCGCAATGTGATATGAGGTGTTACCGGCTAGATCGATGTGACTTGGAATTGGGGTCCTGACAGCGTTGGCATCAGAGCCGGACTGCCTGTAGGTTCGTTGAGCCAAACTGGTCGATGTCGAGTCTAGAAATGCTTTAGTTATATGTAGGGGAATTGATTGTGGGAGGGAACGTAAGGCTCTTTTACTCCTTTACCTTATGCCCTCTGATTTGAGTCATTCTCTTCTCATTCAACGTGGGTTAAGGACTAGGCTCTCTTCTTCTGTCGGGTTCACATGTTACTAATCCGTAGTAGCTTATAGGATTGTTGTTACAAGCCCCAGTTCAGTTTCTACTATTTCTAGTATGTTGCTAGTTGAATCAGAACCTTGATATGATGTTGTTGAGTGGTATTGCAAACTGTTGTGGATGTCTCAAATCTTTTTCTGAGCATTTACAGCTGTTATGCTGTCCAATTTTCCCCGGAAATTCTAATGTCTTTGCATTGTGGTTGTGCTTTTAGATGGCCAACCGTGCTCAAAACCAAGTGGTTCGCCTGACCCGGTGCCTCGACGTGCCCGGTCATACTGCTATGTTAGTCCAGGTAATGATCGAGACGGGTTATCGTTGGTATCCCGAATACACCGTCGAAGAGCAATTCCAAGACTTTAATCAAAGCCAAATATTTCTGCACCGTCAGGATATTTCCTTCTTATCCTGGATCTACCGAGCCCCTTCACTGTTCCTATGGACTCGGGGTTACTGTTGAGATGGCTGTGCAGGATGCTGCCTATTCCATGATGACCATCATGCGAGTCAGGACTGGTCTGCTTCGGAACACCGACTTCCGTTACATGCCAGCTTCACTTCCGGGAGCGCAAGGGTATCTCCAGGCTATCTATGCTGACTCCACTCAGGAGGACTCACTAACTCGTACCACTGCCGAGATGCTCGAGGATAAAGACCGAGAGAATCGGGCCTTGAGGCTGGAGCTTTTCAACACCTGTGCTGATCATTGGGCCACATTGACTCGGTTTGCACCTGCGGTGCAAGCTGGATGTATGGATACAAGGGATCTGTATCCTGTGAGATCTGCTCTGCCAGACATGGTGGATTGGCGTGATGTGGGAGGCATCACCCCACCCCGTGGTCCCCGCAGGCCACCGTTTGTTGGTCCAAGACCTCATCCTAGCCCCTTTGGTCCACAAGCTCCTCAGGACCGTCTATTCCCGGATGATCACGTTGAACTTCCAGGCTATGGAGGTGACTTCTATGAGGACTACTACGGAGCTGTCTGAGTTAGTAGTAGTACCACTAGTATTGTAATAGTTGTATCTTCACTGTCCTGCGTGACTTGTGGAATATGACTTTGTGTGTAATCAATTCCGGAGGTGTAGACAAATAATGTATAGGAGCTTGGAATGCCTCCGATGAGATGTAACGTCTTTCATCATAGTTGTACTGTAGAATGGGCTCGTACTAAACTATGTATGGTGTGTATGACCGTTGGTATATATATGGCAGTTTTATATTACCATGACATACGGATGAACATCTCTGCATTCCGTGTTATCCATTACATTCTGCACTTCCTTGCTTAGTTTGAGCCATCCTTACCTAAACCGTTGTCTTGTTTTCTCCTAGGATGGTCAACACCCACAGCAACCCTGCTGCCCCGGAGCAGGGGGAAGCCAGTGCAGCTAGGGGTGAAAATCTGCCTCACCCGCCTTCTCTGGCCGAAGTGATGCTGGAGGCGGAAATAAACAAGTGTGAGACTAACCGCCTGCTGGAGCGGATTGAGCAGAACATTGCACGCCATCAGCGAAATGACTTGGTGTCAATCAATGACTTTATCAAGCTGTACCCACCAAAGTTTAACCATTTTGTCGAGCCCCTCGACACGGATTACTGGCTTCGCAGCATCACCCACAAGCTACGTTCTGCCAACGTAGCCGAAGCCGACAAGGTTACTTATGCTGCCTATCACCTCGAAGGCCCTGCTAGCCTTTGGTGGGAAAACTTTGAAGCTATGCGCCCGGTCGGTCAAATCACTACCTGGGCTGAATTTAGTCAGGCTTTCTGTGAGCATCACATTCCGGAAGGTCTCATGGATCGCAAGAGGAAGGAGTTCTGCAATTTCACCCAAGGAAGACTGACTGTGGATGCATATAGTTGTGAATTTGGGAATCTAGCACGATATGGTCCTGAAGAAGTATCTACCGACGCTAAGAAGCAGGCAAGGTTCCGCAAGGGACTTAGCCCTGAGCTTCGCCGTGATCTTCGTCTGCACGAGTGCACCTCCTTTCAGAAGTTGGTCAACAAAGCCATCAGTGCCGAGTCAGGTCAGTCTGACTATGACGCTTCACGCAAGCACTCACTTGATTTTGGCTCTTCATCCGGCTCTGGAGCTCAGAAGCGCCAGGTGTGGATCCCAAGCATGGCACTGCCACCCAGGTTCATTCCGAGGCCATCCTTTGAGGCGCCTCGTCCCAACCAGCAGTTTGCACCGCCCAAGCCCTATGGTGGCCCCGCTGCTAATGCTGCTCCACGTCCCAGTGTGGTGACGTGTTTCAAGTGTGGAGAGCCGGGTCACTATAGCCGAGAGTGTCCCCAGAACAACAACCCAATCAATCTGGAAAGTCCATTGGCCGTGGTAAGCCAGCGGGAAAGACATTCTACGCCAAGCCGGTCACCACTGCACGTGGCCATGTCAACTATGTCTCAGCCGAGGAGGCTCACGAGGATCCTAACGTCGTCCTTGGTACGCTCCTTGTTAACTGCCATCCGGCATCTGTTCTTTTCGATACTGGAGCATCTCATTCATTCATATCCGAGAACTATGCTCGATTGCATAACACGACATTCTGTGACATGCCCACTTCCATGGTAATTCAAACTCCGGGTTCCAAATGGCAAACTTCAAGAGTAAGCCATGGGAACGAAATTCTTGTCGATAGACTTGTCTTCCTTGCACCCTTAATAGCTCTCAAGTCCTCAGACATAAACATCATCTTGGGTATGGACTAGATGTCAGCTCATTATGCTAAGATTGATTGTGCCACTAGAACCGTTCAACTTACTCATTCATCGGGCAAGACAGTCAATGTCTTAACTCGAGTGGCCAAGCGCCAGCTTTACTCCCTAAATGCCAACCCCCTTCCAGACCTTGAGGATGTTCCGGTAGTCCGGGACTTCTCGGATGTCTTTCCCGAGGAACTGCCAGGTGTTCTACCTGACAGGGATGTCGAGTTCGTGATAGACCTTGTTCCAGGAACTGTTCCAATTTCTAGAAGACCCTACAAGATGGCACCCTTAGAACTAGCCGAGCTTAAGAACCAACTCGATGAGTCCTTGAAAAAGGGTTTCATCCATCCTAGTTCCTCTCCTTGGGCTTGCCCCGTCCTCTTTGTTAAGAAGAAGGATGGAACGGATCAAATGGTTGTAGATTACCGACCTATCAACTTGGTCACCATCAAGAACAAGTATCCGCTTCCCAGGATCAATGATCTGTACGATCAGCTCGCTGGATCCTCAGTCTTTTCCAAGATGGATTTGAGGTTGGGCTACCATCAAATCAAAATCATAAATGGGGACATTCCCAAAACGGCCTTTGTTACCCGTTATGGCCAATACGAGTACACCGTTATGTCCTTCGGTTTAACCAATGCCCCAGCCACCTTCTCCCGGTTAATGAACTCGGTATTCATGGAGTATTTGGATAAATTCGTCGTAGTTTATCTCGATGACATACTCATCTACTCCAATAATGAAGAGGAACATGCCGAACATCTAAGGCTGGTATTGATGAAACTTCAAGAGCATCGCCTTTATGCCAAATTCTCCAAATGTGAATTTTGGTTGCCAGAAGTGACCTATCTAGGCCATGTAATCTCTGGTAAGGGTATTGCTGTCAATCTCGAGCGAGTTCAAGCCGTCCTTGATTGGACTCCACCTGAGACGGTCAAGCAAGTCCGGAGCTTCCTTAGCTTAGCGAGCTATTGCCGCCGCTTCGTCGAGAATTTCTCCAAGGTTGCTAAACCTCTAACTGAACTCCTCAAGAAAGATAAAAAGTTCGAGCGGACCCCACAATGCGAGTTCAGCTTTCAGGAACTGAAAAAGATGCCTGACATCTGCTCCCGTACTGGTACCACCAGATTTCTCCAAGGACTTTGTTATCTATTGCGACTCCTCGCGACAAGGACTAGGTTGCATACTCATGCAGGATCATCAGGTAATTGCCTATGCTTCACGGCAATTACACCCACATGAGGAAAACTATCCCACACATGATCTAGAGCTTGCAGCTGTAGTCCATGCACTCAAAACTTGGCGACATTACCTCCTTGGTAATCGTTGCGAGATCTTCACCGATCACCAAAGTTTGAAATATATCTTCACCCAACCAGATTTGAATCTCAGGCAAAGACGTTGGGTCGAGTTGATCTCGGATTATGACTTAGGAATAACTTACACCCCGGGCAAAGCCAATGTCATGGCTGATGCGCTAAGTCGTAAATCTTATTGTAACAACCTGATGTTACACCAAAGTCAACCACTTCTCCATGAGGAATTTCGTAAACTCAATCTTCACATTGTTCCTCGAGGATTCCTATCCACACTGGTGGCGAAACCTACCCTTACGGATCAGATCATCAAGGCACAGAAGGTAGATCCGGGAATCTCCCGTATTAAGAGAAGCATTAAGAAAGGAGTCGCGAATTGTTTCTCCGTTGATGATCAAGGTGTCGTATACTTTGGAAACTGCTTAGTGGTTCCAAAGGCACGAAACCTGAGGCGGCTGATCCTTAAGGAAGCTCATGAATCCCCTCTCACCATTCATCCCGGTAGTACTAAAATGTATCAAGGCCTACGCCAGAGGTTTTGGTGGACTAGGATGAAGAGATAAATCGCTCAATACATTGCTAATTGCGACGTTTGTCGTTGTGTTAAAGCAGAGCATCAACGGCCTGCTAGCACCCTTCAACCTTTGGCTATTCCTGAGTGGAAATGGGATAAAATCAGTATGGATTTCATCACTGGGTTTCCCAGGACCAAGAGAGGGAATAATGCCATCTTCGTCGTGATCGACCGTCTTTCCAAGGTAGCCCATTTCCTACCTGTTCGTGAGAGTATCACCGCTAACCAGCTAGCTGACTTGTACATCTCCCGAATAGTGTCTCTTCATGGTGTCCCATTGGAAATTAACTCAGACCTTGGGAGTCTCTTCACCTCTCGATTTTGGAAAAGTTTCCAAAATGCTATGGGAACTCGTCTCTCTTTTAGCACCGCCTTACATCCTCAATCAAGTGGTCAAGTAGAACGAGTCAATCAAATTCTGGAAGATATGCTCCGAGCCTCTGTCATCTCGTTCAGAATGGGTTGGGAGAAATGCCTTCCATTCGCGGAGTTTGCTTACAACAATAGTTATCAAGATAGCTTGGGCAAGGCTCCTTTTGAAGTTCTCTATGGACGAAAATGTCGAACGCCTCTTAACTGGTCAGAAACTAGGGAAAGACAACTCTTTGGCCCGGATATGATTCAGGAAGCAGAAGAACAGGTTCGCGTTATTCGTGAGAAATTGAAAACATCCCAATCTCGTCAAAAGAGTCAATATGATCGTAAACATAAGCTTATGACTTATGAAGTCGGTGAGAAGGCTTACCTTCGGGTTACTCCGTTAAAGGGAACCCATCGTTTCGGTATCAAAGGCAAATTGGCTCCTCGTTACATTGGACCCTTTCGCATTCTCGCCAAACGAGGAGAAGTTGCCTACCAATTGGAACTACCTTCACAACTTTCTAGAGTTCACGATGTCTTCCACGTTTCTCAACTCAGGCGTTGCTTCGCGGATCCTATCCGTGGAGTGGACCACGAAACGCTTGATCTACAAGATAACCTCTCATATCGGGAATATCTCATTTGTATCCTTGATCAAGCCGAGCGTACCACTCGACGTCATAATATCAAGTTTCTTGAGGTTCAATGGTCACACCATTCCTAGAAAGAAGCCACTTGGGAAAGGGAGGATCGTCTTCGACTCAAGTACCCCACCTTCTTTCCGGAGGATCCAAAATCTCGGGACAAGATTCTTTTGAGTGGGGGTGAGTTGTCACACCCTAGCTAGTTCAAGCATTAGAGTGTGCATCATGTTTAAATTCCTTTTAAATTTGAAATGGGGATGACAGAACCCCCAACACCCCCCTGGAACAACTAGGGTTTACTAAAAACTTTTTCAATGAACCTGAAATGCCCTTCTAAAAAGCCCACCCTTTTTGATTTGGGTTAAAACCTTTGACAAAAATGGTGCACATTTTTCTAGGACATCTAAGGTCATTGGATTAATCCTTATGGTATTTGCATTTGGGCATTTAAATGCTATAAAATTTTTTGAATGCTCAAATAATCATAAACTAAAATGTTTGCTGCTGGATATATTCTAAGCAGTGGCCATGATTAATTTTATGATTTATGGTAATGCCCTGGCATTTTTAATAAAGCCCTGAAGTTACAAAAATAATAAATAAATAAATAAATAAATAAATAGAAAAGGAGAGAAAGAACAGGGGCTTACCTGGCGCAGCCCACCAGCCCACCCGGCTCGGCCTAGTCCACTGGCTCATGCCAGTCGTCCTCCTCCTCTCGCCAGGAGGACGAGGAGCGCGTGGCCGGCGCCTGCGGCCACACGCCGGCCTCCTCCTGCTTCCGCCGACGCCCTAGAGGCGTCTACGAGTGCCACGCCGACCCCCACGTCTCCCTCTTTTTCTTCCCACTCTCCTCGTGGCCTCTCCCCCTCTCTGGCTCTCTCCCCATCTCCCAGCCGAGCGCAGCCGTCGCCGTCGGCAAGCTCCACCACAGCCACCGCCGTCCATTTGTTGCCTCGTCATGCCAGGAAGCTCTGCCGTCGTCGACTACATCAAGTAGGCCGAGCCCCGAGCGCTCGCTCGCCCCGGAGACGCTGCACCAAGCTCGTCCTCAACTCCGGCCACCGGAGATCCCCTTCGTCGTCCCCGCCGCATCAGCTCATCCCCGACCTCTCCGACTGCCTCGACGAGACCCCCGTGAGCTCAGCCACCTCCCCACCCTCTCCGCTCTCTCTCTCTCTCAAGCCTCGTAGCGACCACACGTAGCTCACCCGCACGCACCGCCGCGGAGCTCGTCACCGACGAGGCTCCGGCCACCCAATGGCCGCGCCACCCTGTCCACTAGTCCTACCGCACCTCCAGGAGCTCAACGCACCAATCCACGCGCCTCCCCGTGCCCCCTAGCGACTAGCTCGACCTCACCCGAGCTCCGGCCGCCGCCAAACTCGTCGCCGGCGATGTTTCCGGCCACCCTAGCTCCACCCACTTCCACCACTCGTTGCGGCTTCCTCCTCGCATCACGTAGATAGTCTCCGCCGTCTTTTTGGTCGCCGGAGTGCAAATCCTGCACTGCTCCGCCGCGTCTGGCCTCGCCGGTGGCTAGACACCGGCGAGTTGACCCTGTTTGACCCTGTGTGGGCCCAGGTTGAACCTCCTAAGTCTATGACAGGTGGGGCCGGTTTGCTAAATAGTTTAGGATTAGTTTTAACTAATTTTAATTAGTTTAGTCACTGACATGTGGGCCCAGGCCCCACTGACAGCTAATTAGTGTTAATTTAATTCTGTTAATTAGCTGAGTCACTGACAGACAGGGCCCACCAGTCAGGTTTGACCTGGCCGACCCAATTGACCCGCTGATGTCACACCTATGTCATGTTGACACATTAATTCAATTACTAGATTTATTCTTTAACAGGAAATTCCAGAAAATAGCGAAAACTTCTAAAAACCATAGAAAATCAACCATTGCTCCAAATGCAAAGATTTATATATGAAAAATCATCAGAGAAATTAAATCTATCCATATGTAATGGTTTCATCCATGACAACACAAGTTAACCTTGCTGTTTAAGCAGAATAAGATAATACACTAATAAGGCTATGTTTAATGAGCTAACATTTGAATCTTTGATTCGAATGAGTTCATCCCCTTCTGTTTTAGCTTGCATTAGGCCAAGACACTTTCATCTTGCCATGTCATAGCATGCATCATATTGTTGCATATTGTCATGTGTTGATTATGTTTGGTGTGCCTTTCGTGGTAGGTTCTGCCTCCGAGGATAACCCCGAGTATCCATCTGAAAGGCAGTACCCTACTACCACTACAACAGGCAAGCAACCCATTGATCATTCCGATACAAACCCATGTTCTCGCTTCTGCTCTTGTTTACTGCATTAAGACAACGCGATTCAAACTGCTGTGTGCTACGGTAGTTGAACCCTTATCCTCTGCATGACCTGTCATTGCCACAGTAACTAGATGAAACCCACTAGCATGTGTAAGAGTTGATTGAGCCATGTATGTGATTCCTACCTTGCTATACCTGCTATGCTTAGAGTTGTGTCAGGTCTGGTTCATTTGGGTGATGGGCTAGAGTGAAATGATTATGTCGGTAATGTGAGGGGTGTGTTGAACATGTTTTGGTAAAGGTATCGATGAGAGGCCATGCAGGAGTACATGGTGGGTTGTTTCATTGAGGCCGTCCATAAGAACTGAGATATGTATGTGTGATTTAAGATGCAGTTACTACCATACATTGGGCCCAAAACCAATGGACCCTCTCGGCTTCTTGATCACCCTAGTACTCTGTCCAGGAGTTGCAAATAGTTTCTGGTGTTTGTAGGTTATGTGTTGGCGGCCGTGCGTAGCGCTGACCCTAAGGGTGGGCTATGTTGCGGTAGATACACCGTGGCACAGTGTACCGAGTCACCCGTTTGGTGTCTCGGGAACCCTGTTCACATCGTTCGGGGCTGTATGTGGAAACGTCGGCCGGACTCCCTGTGGATGGAACCTGGATAGGCGATACACCTGGACTAGAGACTTGAGTGTTTGGGTAGGCCGTGGCCGACACCCTCGTTGGGCTTCCGCTTGAAGGTTGCCGAGTACATGTCGTGTAAACGGCGGTAAGTGGTGAAAGCGTGTATGAAGAAGTACACCCCTGCAAGGTATAAACTATTCGAATAGCCGCGTCCGCGGTAAAGGACTACTTGGTTTCCTATACAGTTCATAGACAAGTTAATGGTTACTACTAAGAGACTCAAGATAAGTGAGTACCGAGGATGGCCCTCTCGTAGGATGACGAGGGAGGATCCCCGGTGGAGTATTGTGTTGGTGAGTAGTGGACTCGTGTGCGAAAACTATTTTACTAGTGGAGTTCCGTAGGATAGCCTAGCCAAGAGTCAAAGCTGGCTTGCTGCAATAACCCCACCACCTTCTTGAGAATGAGCATGTATAGTAGGTTCTGTTGTAAGACTTGCTGAGTACCTTTGTACTCATGTTTGCTTAATTACTATTTTCAGACGACAACACCGCCCCCTCCGATGGGTTTTACGTAGACCTTGATGTCGACGAGTGACTAGCCACCCAGGTGGTGATCCTGGCCATGGAGGGCCCTATGTAGATAGACAGGCTTCGAGAAGCCTTCTTTCTTTCTAGTGTCTGTACTCAGACTAGTTGCTTCAGCTTGTGCTTGTATGATTGTATGACTTGAGTGTCGGGTCATGTGACCCCTACCTGTATGAACTTGCTATGTATGGCTCTCTGGAGCCTTCAAATAAAGTACTTGAGTTGTAGAGTTTTGTTGTGATGCCATGTTGTATGTACTCATATCGGGCATATTGTGTGTATGATTGAAATGCTTGGTATGACTGGGATCCGACAATCTAGTTGTTTATCCTTGGCAGCCTTTCTTATGGGGAAATGTAGTCTAGTGTTCCTCGAGCCATAGTAGTCCGCTACAGCCCGGTTCACCGGAGTCCTGCTAGCCCAGCACTACTGCTCAGGACACTTGACTGGCCGGCATGTGTTTCACTTCGTTCCAATGTCTGTCCCTTCGGGGAAATGTCACGCGGTGACATCCGGAGTCCTGCCTAGCCTGCTACAGCCCGGGTTCCCCGGAGTCCTGTTAGCCCAGTGCTACAGCCCGGATTCACTTGCTGATGACCGACATGCTCGATGTGATTCATGTATGTCTGTCTCCATAGGTCTGTGCCGCTTTGGGTTCACGACTAGCCATGTCGGCCCGGGTTCTCTGTCATATGGATGCTAGTGACACTATCATATACGTGAGCCAAAAGGTGAAAACAGTCCCGGGCCATGGTAAGGCGACACCCGTGGGATACCGTGCGTGAGGCCGCAATGTGATATGAGGTGTTACCGGCTAGATCGATGTGACTTGGAATCGGGGTCCTGACAGAAACCAATGTTATTGAAACCGTAACCCCGGAGGAATACATAAGGGACACTTTCCGAAACGTTTCAGACTCCGAAAAGGAATAGGTATGTGGTACGGTAAGTAAACCGACTCCAAAACAGTTCTAATGGCAATTTTCTTCCGTTTTGGAATATTTAGAAAAATAGAAAAATAAGAAGCAGTCCGGGAAGGACACGAGGGCTCCACGAGGGTGGAGGGTGCCCCTACCCCCCTGGGCGCGCCCCCTACCTCGTGGGCACCTCGTGTGCTCTCTGGACTCCGTTTTCTTGCATGATACGTATTTTGGTCGGTAAAAATTCATTATATAATCTCTCGAAGGTTTTGACCACCGTATCACGCAAAAATCTCTTGTTCTTGTTTCGAGTTGTTTTCTGCCCGGGTTGTCAAAGCTAAGCATCTTGTCGTCTCCCTCCTCCTCCAACAATGAGGGCAACGACGCTTGGCTAATGAAGATAGAGCTGAAGAGAGAAGAATCCATGGAGATCAATAAGGATGAAGGGATCAAGAAGGCCACGGAGGACCAAGTTCTGGCAATAGAAGACATCCTTCAACTTGATCACAATCTCCTTACCCCAACTGAGATCGAAGCTTTCAAGATGATTGAGCTAGCTTGTATACAAAACAAGTATCTCGCACGTGAAAATATTTTGTTGAAGGAGCATATCATCGCACTCAAGGGCATTATACGCAAGTTAGAAGACCTCCTGCGCTCGATGTGCGACTACTCATCATCACCACCATCCTCTCCACCAACAAAGAAGAACTGAGTATCTGGTATGGGCACTCCCCTTGGCAACTGCCAAGCTTGGGGGAGTGCCCCGGTATCGTATCACCACCACTTTTATCTTTAATGTTTTTCTTAGTTCGATCCTTTTGGTAATATCTTGATCTAGTAGAATAAAGTTTTAGTATGATCTAGTTGTGAGTTTTGCTTTATGATCCTTCTATGTAATCGAGTCCGTGAGCTATATATAATAAAGATTAGTGTTGAGTCAAGGGCTTGATTATTCTGCCATGATCTTGAGTGAATAAAAGAAAAGATAAAGAATAAAAAGGAAATAATAGAGATCATATGGATCTTATGGAGAGTAATGAGCTCACATATAAAAAGTATGATGAATAAAAGTTGTTGAGAATTGACAAACATAGTTTTGTTCATCGTTGCAATTAATAGGAAGTAATAAAGAAAGAGAGGTCTTCATATATAAATATACTATCTTGGACATCTTTTATGATTGTGAGCACTCATTAAAATATGACATGCTAAAGAGTTAACGTTGGACAAGGAAGACAACGTAATGGTTTATGTTTTCTTACATTTGAGATAAATTATATTGTCATGGATCATTCGACATGATTGAGCTTGCCTTTCCCTCTCATGGTAGCCAATTCTTTGCACCAAGTAGAGATACTACTTGTGCTTCCAAACACCCTTAAACCAGTTTTGCCATGAGAGTACACCATACCTACCTATGGAGTAAGATCCTCCAAGTAAGTTATCATCGGTGCAAGCAATAAAAATTTCTCTCTAAATATGTATGACTTATTAGTGTGGGAGAAAATAAGCTTTATATGATCATGTGATATGGAAGAAATAAAACGACGGACTGCATAATAAAGGTCCATATCACAAGTGGCAATATAAAGTGACGTTCTTTCGCATTAAGATTTTGTGCATTCATCCATAAAAGCGCATGACAACCTCTGATTCCCTCTACGAAGGGCCTATCTTTTACTTTCATCTTCTATCTTACATAAGAGTCATGGTGATCTTCACCCTTCCTTTTCAATTTTTATCTTTTGGCAAGCACATCATGTTAGAAAGATCCTGGTATATATGGCTAATTGGATGTGAGTTTTCATGAACTATTATTGTTGATATTACCCTTGAGGTAAAACGTTGGGAGGCAAAACTATAAGCCCCTATATTTCTTTGTGTCCAATTAAAACTCCATACCCATAAGTATTGCGTGAGTGTTAGCAATTGTGAAAGACTATATGATAGTTTGAGTATGTGGACTTGCCGAAAAGCTCTTATATTGACTCTTTCCTATGTGATGATAAATTGCAATTGCTCCAATGACTGAGATTATAATTTGTTAGTTTTTAATGAAGTTTATGATTCATACTTGAAATTGTGATTGAATTATTACTCTAGCATAAGAAATCATATGACAAGAATTACATAAGTTGTTGTTCTAAGAATGATCATGATGCCCTCATGTCCGTATTTTATTTTTATCGACACCTCTATCTCTAAACATGTGGACATATTTTTCGATTTTGGCTTTCGCTTGAGGACAAGCGAGGTCTAAGCTTGGGGGAGTTGATACGTCCATTTTGCATCATGCTTTTATATCGATATTTATTGCATTATGGGTTGTTATTACACATTATGTCACAATACTTATGCCTATACTCTCTTATTTTGAAAGGTTTACATAAAGAGGGAGAATGCCGGCAGCTGGGATTTTGGCTGGAAAAGGAGCAAATATTAGAGACCTATTCTGCACAGCTCCAAAAGTCCTGAAACTTCACGGAAGACATTTTTAGAATATATAAAAAATATTGAGCACAAGAAGTTCACCAGGGGGCCACACCCTGCCCACGTGGGTGGGGGCGCGCCCTACCTGCTAGGCTCACCCCTCTACCTCGTGGGCCCCCTGGTGGCCCTCCGATGTCCATCTTCTGCTATATGGAGTATTTCGATGAGGAAAAAAATCATAATCCATCTTTCCGAACGAGACTCCGCCACCACGAGGCGGAACCTTGGCGGAACCAATCTAGGGCTCCGGCGGAGCTGTTCTGCCAGGGAAACTTCCCTCCGGGAGGGGGAAATCATCGCCATCGTCATCACCAATGCTCCTCTCGTCGGGAGAGGGCAATCTCCATCAACATCCTCACCAGCACCATCTCCTCTCAAAACCCTAGTTCATCTCTTGTATCCAATTCTTGTCTCCAAGTCCGGGATTGGTACCTATGGGTTGCTAGTAGTGTTAATTACTCCTTTATAACATCCCAAAATTCTAAATTTTGGAATGCTATATTAAATAAATTATTATGATTGTTTGTTTGATTGTTGTGTGATCGATTGTGTGAAAATGATTGGAAATTGAAAACTTTCTGAAAGTTGAATGAGAGGGAATAAAAGGACTTTCCCAAAACTTTGCATCTTGCATTTTGATCTTCCTGAATTCAAATTCATTTCATCATTTCATCACAAAACCCTAGAGTGAAGATAATACGACTTCTTCCATTTAAAGAAATGAAAAGGGGTTCGAAAATGATTTGAATTTCCATTTGAGATATTTTGAAATCTAGAAACTTTAAGCAGCTCAATGAGTTCATGAGGGAAGATAAAATGACTTCTTCATATTTGAAGAAAGAGAGTTGGAAGTTTCAAAGAAATAAATTGGAAGTCACTTTGAAGTTATTTGAAACTCATTTTTCCATTTCAAGTTGTTTGAAATTCCAAATTCAAATCCAATTGGGAGTTATTTGAGTTTCTATTCAAAATAATTTTCTCCTAAAAATAAATTAATGGAAATAAGGGGAAAATGATTCCCTTCAATAGAAAATTAGGAGAAAATAAATTTGAAATCATTTTGCTATTTAAAAAAATGATTTTTATTGATTTTAAATGCAATGGTAGTGCTCTTTGACTTTTAGGAATTTTTATGGAATTTAGTTGAACTTGAAAAATAGTTCATCTTATTGATGCTATTTTTCTGAGCATTTTGGTATATAATATGCTTATGTAGATTTTTTTTACTTTCTCTCTGTTGCAGTTCTTCTTTCTGTAAAAAACGCGCACCGCCCCCTGGACCGAGGCCAGCTCGGCCCAGGAACACGCCACGGGCCAACCGGCTAGCCGCGCCAGGCCAGGCGCACCCCCGCGGCCCAGCTGGCGCTTGCCAGGCAGCCCGAGCACCACTTCGCTCGCCCACCTCGTCTCTCTCTCACGCTCGCAGTAGCTCCCGCTGCCAGGAGGACCCCACCCCGTCACCCCCAACCTCCCGCTGCGCCGCTCGGAACAAGCTCGCGTGTGTGCCGCCCGCAACCACCGGTGAGGCCCCGCGGATGAGGCTTATCCGCTGGTTCCCGACGCCCTGCCTTCGCCTATAAATTCCCCCGAGGCTCCTCGTTCGATCTCACCATCTCTCTGATCCCCATGCCGCTCGCAGACCCCGCCCCGTCCGTTTGCATCCCGCCGGAGCACACAAGCCGCCGCCCGCCCTCCGCCCGATTCCAACACCGACGACGCGAGCGCCACCATCGTCGTGATCCTCTCGAAGCACCGCATCTCCATGTACCCTCCGCTGTCGCCGGAACCCGCCGGAGCCGCTACACTGTCCGACGACGCGCGCCCTCGTCGGAGCACCAGAGCCGCCTCCCTCTGCCCCGTCCGGTGCACGCCGACGCCCGCCGTCACCACCATCCGGTCGCCCGCGCCAAGCCGGTCCGCTTCGCCTCCTTCCCCGTCGCCGAGAAGCATCGCAGACCGCCGCCCCGTCGACGTCGTGGTACTGCCAACGCCGGCGCCACCGTAGTTGCCTCTGTGAGCCCCCCGCCCCCTCGTTCTTTCTAAGTCTCGTTTTTGAACCATTTCACGAAAAAAAATCGCATGTTTTATATTTTTAAACGGTCGGTCACTTAGTTTAGCGCGGTAGCCCGTTTGTCTTATATGTCGAACCGTCCGCTGGATAGCTCCGCACGAATGGGTATGCACCAGTAGGAATCTGCCACATATGCCAAGGGCCTGTCGCAGTATATTTTAGTTTCTGTTTCACTGGATTTAGTCCCTAGGATTTGCAGATTGGTCCCTGAAGTTTAGTTAGCCACAACTTTTTAACCGTAACTCCAAATTTGATGAAACCAACGGCAAATTCTTCGTATTGATTAGATCTATCCAGTAGTGTCATCTTTGTAAAACTTTTGTTAGATTCAATTTGAATTTATTCAGATTTGAATTCAAACTTCAAAATGGCCATATCTCCTAAACCGTAGCTCCGATTGATTCGATTCTTTTTGCACCGTGTCACCGTTGCCAAACCCTATCACTGGACCTTGTGCACACTATTTTTCACACACATTAGATTCTGTCCATGGATAGTTTTACTATTATGCCATGTAATGCCACTTAGTACACATCACATCTTTGCACCCTATGTCACATGTTGTTTGCATTTAGGGATATTTTCCCATGTCCATGCTAGTTAAGTGTGTTGAATGTTCATTTGGTTTTCCAAGACTTTTGCTTTGCATGTTCTTCTTGGTTCTCTGAAATGATTGCTTATGTGAGTGCAATGTTTGACCTTATAGATTTTCAACGGAGAGCGACGAATAGCTCTACTAAGTAAATTTCTGAGAGCGATATAATCTTCATCAACTATTACCAGGCAAGTTCACATTTGACCATTCGTCCAATTACCTATGTTTATATTATGCACTTAGTCCTTTTGTGGTAGGATTGCTTGGTAGGATTTATTGTTGCCAGATGGCTATGCCGTTACCTAGTAGTTCATTTGAGGTAGGTCTGATCTATACATCCTTGTCACCACCGTGTAAGTTTATTTTTGCCTCGCTAAATGTAGACGTGGTTTGGGAAGCGAACATGGCGAGACATGAGTGACAAAGTAGTAATCAGGACGAAGACTTGTAAATGAACTACCTGGGCGGTATTTGGTTTGAATGGCGGCGAAGTACAGTGGGAGCATGCATGGTTAATCCGTGGTGGTGCACCACTAGTGGTCGGCCGCCCAGGCTCAAAGAGATCAATCGTATTCTCATGTCTAGAAGCTTACGTGTGTAGCCACAAGCCAATATGGGCTCTGGCTTAGTTGAGTAGTTAGTGTAACCCCTTCCGGGATGGGCTAGCAGATGTAGAATGATGTAGGTGTACCGGCCTATCCGTGGGTTAAGGGGGAACATTTTCGAAAGACTATGTCTTGGTTAACCTGTTTTCAAACGCCAGGTAGTGCAAGAACTTCAAGGGAGGCGATCGAGTCTTGTGGGGAAAAGTGCGCAAACCTCTGCAGAGTGTTAAAACCTAATCGATTAGCCGTGTCCCCGGTTACGGACAACTGGAGCATCTAGTAGTGGAAATGCTAGGAGATCTCATCACTCTTAATTAAATAGTTGGGTTTTTAATAAAACTTTGGGAATGGATTGAGTTGGGTTTACCAACTCATTCTATGCTATACATTAGTGGTAGAATAATATCTTTCATTCTAGGGAAAAACTAGCTTTATGCAAAAACTAAACTTAGAGCTTTCCAATAGCCAAATTGCATGTACAAATAGGTTCATTATTCTTATGATGTGACTTTCCAGTACATTCAATGTACTGACCTACAGGGCTGCAACGTCTTATGTTGCAGGAATTTTCTACGACAAGTAAGAGTTACGTTGGAGGGTTACGGTCTACACTCAACTTGCCGTTGGCGTTGATGGACTCCACACCCTTATGTTTGTTTCCGCTGAGACTTATGAGGTATATATATCAGTTTTATGTTATTTATACATGTGATTGCACTTTGATATATACATTGATGTACTGTGTGTGCCAGCAAACCGATCCAGGGATGGCACGGATACACAGAGGCTTGACCGTTTGAGGTCAGGTTGCTACAGAGATGGTATCAGAGCACATGTTGACTGTAGGACGTGACCCTAGAAACTGGAAAGCCCATAGGAAAGGATTTCTCTAAAACTTAATTTTCAAAAGGTCCTTTACCTCTCTTCTTTTCTGAGCTTTATCAAATCTTTCCTTTTACCTCAAATAGTTAGACAATACCCCGTTCCCTTTGGACCACACGGAGGATGAACTGAAGCCACTCCGAGAAGGACAAGATATCAGACATCACCATACACTAGAAGAACTGAAGCTACAACTGTCGAATCCTCTGAAGAATTGAAGAATTTGAAGACACTGACATATTCCAAGGTTTATATGAATTTTAGAGGACCAAACCCCTGTTGTATACTCACGTTAGATGCGATGTTTGTGAGCTGTCATTGTTTGATGTTTTTCCTGATAGCCATAAATAAAACTTATTTTCAAAACTATATTGTGTGTATCTCTCTATCCCTCTCTCGTATCTCATCCCAAAACCCTTGGACCCAATAGATGATGACTGAAGATGGACTTGTATTCTCTGGACCGATCACTCAGTTAGAGGCAGAGCTATGGATTGAAAACATGGAGAATCACTTCAGGAGCAATTTGGTTGCAAGGAAGTATGAGGTTCAGTACGCTCTTCAGTACTTCACAAAAAGTGCTGCAACCTGGTGGAAAATGGATCAAGCCATACAAGGATGTAATGGAGCAAAAACCTGGGAGGAATTGAAGAAGACTCTATTGGGATCTCGTCTTATCCGAAAGCACGGTAATAAACCGATGAAGGAACCTTGTGCCTGCAAGATATGTGGAGATATAGGACATACCCATGAAGAACACAAGGACGGATGCCCTCATTGTGAAGCAAATCACCGAGCTGAAGAATGCCCAACTAGGCAGGTTACTTGTTTCTTGTGTGAAGGAACTACGCACTACCTTGCCCAATGTCATATTTATCCCAAGGTACAAGAAATTACCAAGTAGCAGAAGGAAGCGGTGAAAGAAGCCCTCAGGGAAAGTTTAAGAAAACCGGTGATGAAAGAAGATGTTGACAACCCTGATGGATAAAGCCTAAACCGATTTTACTCCAATGCTTGCTATTCATGTGGAGAAAAAGGATATTTTCGCAATATTGCATGAAGGAAAACCAAGAGTATCTGGGAAACTTCCCGACGGAAGAAGTGGAGTTTGATCGACAAGAGATAGAGGAATTGATCGAAACGAAGAAGTCGAGGAAGAGAAAGAGCATGTATCCCCAGAACAACCCAATTTCTGCAGAAAAGGACCTGAGTCAAATCACTTGTTATAGGTGCAAGGATTTAGGTCATTACGCTAGCAAATGCCCAGCAAGGAAGCCAAGAACCCAAGGAGCCAAGATAACCACCAGGAAGCCCCTGGATTTGTCTGAAGTCATTTGTTTATGCTGCAAAGGAGTAGGACATTTTTCCAGAGAATGTTCAGACCCAAGGAGAGCTTGAGCAGAGTAGTTGAGATCTTGACATTGGAATAAAGCATGTAATAAAGTTGGAACACACTTGTATTTTCGTTGGGGATATTGAGTTGAGTTATGAAATGGAAATTGTAATAGTTCGTAAAGCAATAAAAGTTGAGGTGTTTGGAATCTCATATGAAATGTTATGAGTTGTTTGTTGAATGTGGGTGCCTCTCTCATTATCTCACCCAGACTAAAACCTTAAACCCATGGACAAGCTGACCCCAAACTTTTTACAGAAAACAATCACATTTCACCCAAGGAAATACATACAGTATCCTGAGTACCCCTTCTATCTTATGCCTGCAGATGACAACCCTTTACAAGTCTCTTCTCAAGGGCCCGGAAACGATCATGACCCTGACCAGTGATTAGGATTACCCAAAAATCCTGAAGGACATGATGAAGCATATTCATCTTGAAGGAGATGCAATTTACAAGGGTTATCCTTTCATGGAGAAGGGAGTTGAACTTTGGTAAGTGGAGGTACACCTCCACCGTGTGAAGGGAGTTTGCCCAAAGACTATGGGTCAATACTTTTTCATTTCTCGAGTACCCTGAGCAACATTCTTCGACTCTGTTCGTGAAGCTGCTATGGAAGCCATACGTCAGATTTGAGAAATACTAGAAGCAATACTCCGTCACACTCAGGAATACCTTAGGGAGGTGCATGCAGAGATGATGGAGATGAAGCTCATGGCCACCACGATGAAGCAAAACATTGATGATTTGAAGGATCACATCGCACAATTCTAGTGGGACTAAAGTATCTTCAAGAAGGGCAAATGAATAAAGATGGAAGTAATGCTTGACCATACCATACTATGTGGGTGGAAGCTTTTGTAATAGAGTAGTTTTGAAATTTGAGTTTTGAGTAGTGGTTAAGGATGTAATAAAAGATTTGATATGAAGAGAATATGAATTATGGATGAACCAGTGCATTTTTTGGTGATACTTGTTTGTGTGAACACTTGACCAATGGAAAAGAAAATGTATTCCATAGAGTGAAGTTTGGACAAATGAGTTGGAGTTTGGTTTTAGTTATGATGGTGACCCCAAGAGTAGGCAGGAATGAAGTGATATTGGATTTAAAGGAGATGTAATGCTGGAATACGGAACAATAGTAGCTCCAAGGATGAGTTAAAGTTATACAAGTGTTGAAGTGGGCCATAACTCACAGGACCCAGGATTTGATAAGGAAACAAGCACAATCTTGTTGAAGAAAAGAATTCTGGAAGAAGTTGTGAGTTCATCGGCAAACGTTCCATAGGAGGTTACGTAAACCTGAGAGTTGTGAAGAAACGATAGAGGTTTTGTTTGGCTTGCAGGACCAATGGATTTATCGGACCCAGTCCGTGGAGAAGAGAAGTTCTGCAATGCTTGTGAGGATGCCCAAGTGTTAGAATACGTGATTCACTATCTGCGTATGTGGTAATGATTCAAGTATAGGATGGATTGGCCCCCATACTAGAGACTTCTATCATGAGCTATCATATGTTGATAGAAAATCAGAGAGCCTTAAAACCCTAGAAGAGTGTCGACACGATAAGCCAAAAACCTTAGAATGGCAGGACGATGGAAACCCTGTACAGGCACCTATTGCCAATCGTAGGTTATGTAGTGAGGTTCAACCCAGACCCATTTCCTGTAGGAGAAACCAAAAATTGTTGACCACCATGAGGTCTTCGATAGTTGTTTAGCATTGGCGCCAGACCTGTCAAGTCTCAGAAGGATCCTATTTTGATGCAAGGACTCCTGATTTTGAGGAAAAGGCCATGCCCTTACCAGAAGAACACAAGTGAGGGAGTTATCTCGGAGAATATGGGAAGACTGACACCGTTAACACCAAGGATGGAGTACATGAGTTTTGTTGGAACCGTGACCATGCTTCTAAGGGTGGTAGCCCCCATACCATGTGTTGATTAATGGATTTTCAAGGAGACCCCTCAAACCTAACCTTCTTTCTAGCCTCTCCGAATCACGAGGATGAGATTCATTTTAAGGGTGGTAGTTTGTAACATCCCAAAATTCTAAATTTTGGAATGTTATATTAACTAAATTATTATGATTGTTTGTTTGATTGTTGTGTGATTGATTGTGTGAAAATGATTGGAAATTGAAAACTTTCTGAAAGTTGAATGAGAGGGAATAAAAGGACTTTCCCAAAACTTTGCATCTTGCATTTTGATCTTCCTGAATTCAAATTCACTAGTCGCCAACCCATGCATCCGCACGGGCTAGTTTTTTTATAATATATATTTTTAATTGCAACTTTGTAGATTTTGGATCTTGTTTAGCGTGCAACACGCATGAAACCATTTATAATTTGAAATTTGGTATTAATATAGGTCAAACGAACATATACATTTCATTTCATTTCGGTGTTATTCACACTATACCATTTTAGTCCATATCTTATCCTACTTATGTAGGGATTGCATGCCAATACAATATATAGATAATTATAATTTTAAATTTTGGTATTAGTATATTTGAACAAACATATACATTTAATTTCATTTTAGTGTTAGTCATATTATTTTAGTCCGAATTTTATCCTAGTTATGTAGGGATTGCATGCCTATACACTACATAGAATGAATAATTATTACAAAATTTGTAAGTAGGTTTCTTTCTTTCTTTTCAGAGTTGTCTTAAAGTGTGAAGTTTGAAAGCTCATAGTACCATGTCCCCTAGATGATAGATATGTGAGCACTTTCATCCTATTTGTGTTTCCATCTAGGTATTATTCATAAAATGAAATTAACTGAATTCCTATAAGAAATTATGCGGTTAAATGATATGGACATTGTAAGAATATTGAATTGCATACCATGCTATGAGTTGTAGCTGCGTTAATCTGCATAAATTCTATTCGACTGTGAACTATACATTATGAAAAATGATTTAATGAAAGAATAGTGAAGAAGCAACAAACACGTTGATGAAAATTGGATGATAAAATACCTTGAATTCTATTATTGCATATGACAGACATACTATAAAAATCTTATCATTATAATATATGTGGATATGAAAATTATTATGTAACTTTTTGCTAGGACAATCCACATGATTTGGTTATGGATGCAAGTAACTATGGAATAGAAGGTTATTCTCACACAAATTTGTCATATCATCGTAACTAATTATTACATACTCATTTTATGTAACTTAGGTAGACATCAAGTTTGTACCAGCAGGCATTTCACATGTCCAACTTGGGATATGCTATGTTTCATAAATTTGTAAAATATTCTGCACATAATGCGTAATTGTGCTATGTTGTACTACAAATGTCAAACTAAAATGAGTTTCTTTTATCAGATCATGTTTAGATCAACATAAAGAAATACAAAATAAAATACATTTACGACTAATTCTGTCTCAATGTACTGCTTCTCGTAATGCAAAACTATCTGACATCATGATCTAATTAAATTATTAAAAGGTGCTACCACTTCCATGAACAATATCAAAATAATAAATTAATATTTTGAGTACCATTTTTCCAACATAATTAACCACATACTTCAAGATTTTCATGCGTGATATCTTATGCATGTGTGGTTGCATCCTGGCTGATGGTGTACATAGTGATGAGAAGAGGCAATGCGGGCAATGGGCCGAGAACTTTTCATTATTGATATCCGTGGGCATATATGCTATTAATTTTTATTTATTTTATATAGCATACATACTATAATCAAAAGCCATCATTCATGCGTGCAAGTTATTGGTACCTGCAGCGAGAGGCCTTGTTGCATGCTGACGGCACACTCCATCTACCATATGATGAGAAGTAGAGCAATCGATGGAGAGTCTTAGTGCCGCTGGTGAACTGTGATGCGCCACGTGAGCTAACGATCTAGCCTGTTGGATCAATTTTTGTTTTCCGTGTGACAGAAGCTAGATCAATATTACACTGAGTGATATGTTGCTGATTCTTGGCAATCATGCTTTATGTATGATACTCATGGCATAAATATTGTCTCGAGTGAACTTGCATGTGGTAAATTAACAAACAAAATCAGCACTTCTGATAAGAGAAACTAACCAATCCGTCGGAACTCAATAAAACTCTCGCATGTCTACAGTTGAAAAAAAAGCTGCATATGAACACAATAGACATAGCACGTGAAAAAATGAACAAAATATGGTATACATCCATGCTGCTGATCAGTATTTTACGCCAATTCCAACCTTAATATAGCACATAGTCTATTCTGATCAGATTGACCAAACTTTCAATCACGTGATTACCACAAAATTTATTAGTGTGGACCAATGTTTTGCAAGGAAAGGCATCTAGAATACAACACGGTCCAGCTCTATGGTAACAGTAAAAACTACACATCCAACAGCACCTACCAGTACAACCCGGGCGCCCTTGCCACCACCCTTCCCAATAATACTTTCTCCCTACAGCTCTTGGCGGCCTGACTGCCAACCAATCCTTAAGAGGCATTATTACACGTAACTCAAATTGGATTATCTTTTTCCAATAAGGGTAGCCTAGATTTTTGGAAAGTCAGTTCATACTTTTGGCATCTGCACCTATAGGGTACACACGTCCCAGATTATAATCTAGATATATCTGTGTCATGTGCCTATGGAACTAAGGCGCCACCAGCTATTAACAGCACATTCGTAATTAGTTTATTTGTAGGCCTAGAGAATAAACTGCCCAGTATGTACGTGAGGGGATGAATACGTTAGTAGATGCTTGCAAGACTCATTCGTGGAGGACCAAGGGATAATGTACCATGAAAAGAGAAGAGATGACGGAAACATTGGCCGCCGTCTGCAGCAGCTGAGTAGCAAATTGACCCATGAGGCCACTGGCCACGTACAGGCAGAGCAGGCTTCTTCTCCTTGCAGTTGTGACACAAACCTATATATGAAGGACAGAATTCTGAGATTGCATGACTTCCAGATAGAATTTCGTGCATGATAGACCATCTTCTTAATGCTCCATGGCAGATCGTCGAGGAGAAGCTTATTAATTATTTTCTTCTTAAGAGGAATTGAGAAACCAAGTGTGTCCACCAATCCCAAAGATCACTTGGATAGAGAGAAACTTTCTAACCCCTAGAATTAACGTCGGTTCAACCCTTCTGTCTGGAAACGCGATGCCATGCACGTGAACACAGTGTAGGAGAGAGAACGGGCCGAGAAGGAACCGCTGCCCATGGCAGCAACAATCTAGATGTATGTTAACAACAACATGACCTGGAGACATCAAGAAGAGATGTCGGGGAGAGATCCAAATTCAATCAAAAAGTAACAGTAGATTGAAGCGTAAACTGGAAAGAAAACGAACCTGCTGATCTGGATGAGGAATTTGTTTGATCTGATAACCTCCTTGAGCACACCGAATCAATGCCCAACTTACTTTGTTCAGCTTGAGAGGGGTTACGCATGTTTTTCATTGGCGGAGAGAGAGAGAGATCATGGTGAAGAGGAAGAAGCCATTGATGGATTTCTTTTCCACGTGTGGATAGTGCGACGATGGAGAATAGGAAGAGTCCATGAAGTTGGGAGGAAGATACCATGGAGAACCAAAGAGGAAGAGACCATGGAGTAGATCAGGTGTATATTGTGATTTTTCCGCAAAAAAAGATGTAGTTTAAGATTGTTTTTTCTTCAGAAGAGATAGAGATTGCATTTTTAAGGAAGAGATAGAAATTGCATTATTATTTTTGAACTGAGATTGCATTGATTAGAGAAGGAATAAACGGTGGATTAGGATATCTGCTGTATTTTTTTGTATCAAACGAATGATTGTGGGCCTTGAAGCTATAACTTTTTTTTCACAATTGACCAAAACTTCAGCCATGATGTATATTGGTGCGTGTGGATCTACACCGTAATAACTCATTGGTCCCACCAAATTAACGGCTCCTAATTTCTAATTAACGTGGTAATTTGTTGGGAGTCTGTAATTAGTATAGGTATAGATTTCATCACAACACCCTAGAGTGAAGATAAATGACTTCTTCCATTTAAAGAAATGAAAAGGGGTTCGAAAATGATTTGAATTTCCATTTGAGATATTTTGAAATCTAGAAACTTTAAGCAGCTCAATGAGTTCATGAGGGAAGATAAAATGACTTCTTCATATTTGAAGAAAGAGAGTTGGAAGTTTCAAAGAAATAAATTGGAAGTCACTTTGAAGTTATTTGAAACTCATTTTTCCATTTCAAGTTGTTTGAAATTCCAAATTCAAATCCAATTGGGAGTTATTTGAGTTTCTATTCAAAATAATTTTCTCCTAAAAATAAATTAATGGAAATAAGGGGAAAATGATTCCCTTCAATAGAAAATTAGGAGAAAATAAATTTGAAATCATTTTGCTATTTAAAAAAATGATTTTTATTGATTTTAAATGCAATGGTAGTGCTCTTTGACTTTTAGGAATTTTTATGGAATTTAGTTGAACTTGAAAAATAGTTCATCTTATTGATGCTATTTTTCTGAGCATTTTGGTATATAATATGCTTATGTAGATTTTTTTTACTTTCTCTCTGTTGCAGTTCTTCTTTCTGTAAAAAACACGCACCGCCCCCTGGACCGAGGCCAGCTCGGCCCAGGAACACGCCACGGGCCAACCGGCTAGCCGCGCCAGGCCAGGCGCACCCCCGCGGCCCAGCTGGCGATTGCCAGGCAGCCCGAGCACCACTTCGCTCGCCCACCTCGTCTCTCTCTCACGCTCGCAGTAGCTCCCGCTGCCAGGAGGACCCCACCCCGTCACCCCCAACCTCCCGCTGCGCCGCTCGGAACAAGCTCGCGTGTGTGCCGCCCGCAACCACCGGTGAGGCCCCGCGGATGAGGCTTATCCGCTGGTTCCCGACGCCCTGCCTTCGCCTATAAATTCCCCCGAGGCTCCTCGTTCGATCTCACCATCTCTCTGATCCCCATGCCGCTCGCAGACCCCGCCCCGTCCGTTTGCATCCCGCCGGAGCACACAAGCCGCCGCCCGTCCTCCGCCCGATTCCAACGCCGATGATGCGAGCCGCCACCATCGTCGTGATCCTCTCGAAGCACCGCATCTCCATGTACCCTCCGCTGTCGCCGGAACCCGCCGGAGCCGCTGCCCTGTCCGACGACGCGCGCCCTCGTCGGAGCACCAGAGCCGCCTCCCTCTGCCCCGTCCGGTCCACGCCGACGCCCGCCGTCACCACCATCCGGTCGCCCGCGCCAAGCCGGTCCCCTTCGCCTCCTTACCCGTCGCCGAGAAGCATCGCAGACCGCCGCCGCTGACGCCGTGGTCCTGCCCAACGCCGGCGCCACCGTAGTTGCCCTCTGTGAGCCACCCCGCCCCCTCGTTCTTTTCTATGTCTCGTTTTTTTTGAACCATTACACGAAAAAATCGCCGGTTTTATTTTTTTAAACCGGTCGGATCACTTAGTTTAGCCGCGGTAGCCCGTTTGTCGTATATGTCGACCGTCCGCTGGATAAGCTCCGCAACGAATGGGTATGCACCAGTAGGAATCTGCCACGTGGCCAAGGGCCTGTTCGCAGTATATTTTAGTTTCTGTTTCACTGATTAGTCCCTAGGATTTGCAGATTGGTCCCTGAACTTTAGTTAGCCACAACTTTTTAACCGTAACTCCAAATTTGATGAAACCAACGGCAAATTCTTCGTATTGATTAGATCTATCCATTAGTGTCAGCTTTGTAAACTTTTGTCAGATTCAAATTTGAATTTATTCAGATTTGAATTCAAACTTCAAATGGCCATATCTCCTAAACCGTAGCTCCGGTTGATTTGATTCTTTTTGCACCGTGTCACCGTTGCCAAACCCTATCACCTGGACCTTTGTCACACTAATTTTTCACACACATTAGATTCTGTCCATGATAGTTTTACTATTATGCCATGTATGCACTTTAGTACACATCACATCTTTGCACCCTATGTCACATGTTGTTTTGCATTTAGGATATTTCCCTGCTAGTTAAGTGTGTTGAATGTTCATTTGGTTTTCCAAGACTTTTGCTTTGCATGTTCTTCTTGGTTCTTTGAAATGATTGCTTATGTGAGTGCAATGTTTGACCTTATAGATTTTCAACGGAGAGCGACGAATAGCTCTACTAAGTAAATTTCTGAGAGCGATATAATCTTCATCAACTATTACCAGGCAAGTTCACATTTGACCATTCGTCCAATTACCTATGTTTATATTATGCACTTAGTGCTTTTGTGGTAGGATTGCATGGTAGGATTTATTGTTGCCAGATGGCTATGCTGTTACCTAGTAGTTCATTTGAGGTAGGTCTGATCTATACATCCTTGTCACCACCGTGTAAGTTTATTTTTGCCTCACTAAATGTAGACGTGGTTTGGGAAGCGAACATGGCGAGACATGATTGACAAAGTAGTAATCAGGATCAAGACTTGTAAATGAACTACCTGGGCGGTATTTGGTTTGAATGGCGGCGAAGTACAGTGGGAGCATGCATGGTTAATCCGTGGTGGTGCACCACTAGTGGTCGGCCGCCCAGGCTCAAAGAGATCAATCGTATTCTCATGTCTAGAAGCTTACGTGTGTAGCCACAAGCCAATATGGGCTTTGGCTTAGTTGAGTAGTTAGTGTGACCCCTTCCGGGATGGGCTAGCAGATGTAGAATGATGTAGGTGTACCGGCCTATCCGTGGGTTAAGGGGGAACATTTTCGAAAGACTGTGTCTCGGTCAACCTGTTCTCAAACGCCAGGTAGTGCGAGAACTTCAAGGGAGGCGATCGAGTCTTTTGGGGAAAAGTGCGCAAACCTCTGCAGAGTGTTAAAACCTAATCGATTAGCCGTGTCCCCGGTTACGGACAACTTGAGCATCTAGTAGTGGAAATGCTGGGAGATCTCATCACTCTTAATTAAACAGTTGGGTTTTTAATAAAACTTTGGGAATGGATTGAGTTGGGTTTACCAACTCATTCTATGCTATACAGTAGTGGTAGAATAATATCTTTCATTCTAGGGAAAAACTAGCTTTATGCAAAAACTAAACTTAGAGCTTTCCAACAGCCAAATTGCATGTACAAATAGGTTCATTATTCTTATGATGTGACTTGCCAGTACATTCAATGTACTGACCTACAGGGCTGCAACGTCTTATGTTGTAGGAATTTTCTACGACAAATAAGAGTTACGTTGCAGGGTTACGGTCTACACTCAACTTGCCGTTGGCGTTGATGGACTCCACACCCTTATGTTTGTTTCCGCTGAGACTTATGAGGTATATATATCAGTTTTACGTTATTTATACATGTGATTGCATTTTGATATATACATTGATGTACTGTGTGTGCCAGCATACCGATCCAGGGATGACACGGATACACAGAGGCTTGACCGTTTGACGTCGGGTCGCTACATCCTTGTAGTTGATGCTAGTTGGTTTATTTGGTGGAAGATCATATGTTCATATCCTATTTGCATATTAATACCCCTCTGATTATGAACATGAATATGCTTTGTGAGTAGTTACGTTTGTTGCCGAGGACATGGGAGAAGTCTTGCTATTAGTAGTCATGTGAATTTGGTATTCGTTCGATATTTTGATGAGATGTATGTTGTCTCTCCTCTAGTGGTGTTATGTGAACGTCGACTACATGACACTTCACCATTATTTGGGCGTAGAGGAAGGCATTGGGAGGTAATAAGTAGATGATGGGTTGCTAGGGTGACAGAAGCTTAAACCCTAGTTTATGTGTTGCTTCGTAAGGGGCTGATTTGGATCCATATGTTTCATGCTATGGTTAGGTTTACCTTAATAATTTTGTTGTAGTTGCGGATGCTTGCAATAGAGGTTAATCATAAGTGGGATACTTGTCCAAGTAAGGGCAGTACCCAAGAAACGGTCCACCCACATATCAAATTATCAAAGTAACGAACACAAATCATATGAACGTGATGAAAACTAGCTTGACGATATTCCCATGTGTCCTTGGGAGCGCTTTACATCATATAAGAGTTTGTCCAGGCTTGTCCTTTGCTACAAAAAGGATTGGGCCACCTTGCTGCACTTTATTTACTTTTGTTACTTGTTACTCGTTACAAATTATCCTACCACAAAACTATCCGTTACCTATTATTTCAGTGCTTGCAGAGAATACCTTGCTGAAAACCGCTTATCATTTCCTTCTGCTCCTTGTTGGGTTCGACACTCTTACTTATCGAAAGGACTATGATAGATCCCCTATACTTGTGGGTCATCAGTTTGCCGCATTAACACCTCCTTCACGGACCAAGACGTTGGATCAAGAGTGATCAGATGCTTTTTCGAACACCCCTGTACTTCGTACAAGGGGGCTGAAGCCAACGACTGGAGAACTTTCAGATTATATTAAAACGGCCGCACAGGAGGAACACAAGCTTTCGAGCAAAATATATAAATAGATTTACTATAAAATTGTCTCGTACGATTCTCATACACTTCACTCGAATATTATGTCTTTCGAGCATTGACCCTCTATCAAGCGGGCGGCTACAACGACGTCTTCAAAATAATGCTCCGGTTCTTGGCGGTCCTTGCCCTTGGGTGGACTCTTCACTGCAACGTCGATGGCCTTCATATTCCCCCAGAACGTCTTGACTCGGGCAAAAGCCATCCGTGCACCTTCGATACACACCGATCGCTTCACAACGTCGATACGCGGCACTGCGTCAACAAGCCGCTGCACCAAGCCGAAGTAACTGTTCGGAATAGGCTCAGATGGCCATAACCGGATTATGACGTTCTTCATGGCAGCACCGGATATCCTACGAAGCTCGGCCCACTACGACATCTGCTCATTCAGCAACAGTGGGTGCTTCGAGGCGCCGAATTGTGACCAGAAAAGCGTCTCCACTGCATACCCGTCTCGCACCTAATAATACTGCGTCGCATCGGAAGAACTCTTTGGCAAGTCTAAAAACTCGTGTGGATAACTCCACAATTGGTTACCTGAGCATAGTTTGGATCACCGAACTTAGCCTGTAGTAAAAATGGCTTACCAGCTGCAATCTCCCTAGCTTGCCGGATCTCCTCATAGGCTGCTCTAGATTCAGACCGCGCTTCTCTCGCCTCTCATAGGGCCTTGTCAATTTCAGCCGTTTTGGCTTCATTCTCCTTCTCAACGAGTTCACACCGGCTATCAACACTTTTTAGCTTGAGCGCCATCGTGGATATCTTCTCCTCGTCTTGACGCCGAGCAGCTCGTTCGGCTTTTAACTCAGCCGATGCCTTCTCGGCAGCCGCATTACTACGTCGGGCCTGCTCCTTGGCCCGGGCTAGCTCCGCCTGAAAAATTTCAATGGTGGCAGCCCCATTTGCAGCTAGGCACAACTTTCAGCATCATGCTTATATCACAAAAATGTATGCGCAGGGACTGCTCCGAATACATACCTTGCGACTCATCAAGACGCATATTGATTAACGTAATGTCATCCCCGGCTACATCAAGCTTCCATTGCATCTCGGCAATATCCGTAGTCTGGGAAGTAGCCAGGGGGTGCTACCTCTTGAGCACTGCGTTGGTTTTCCCTTGAAGAGGAAAGGGTGATGCGGCAATGTAGCGTAAGTATTTCCCTCAGTTTTTGAGAACCAGGGTATCAATCCAGTAGGAGATCACGCTCAAGTCCCACGCACCTACACAAACAAATAAGAACCTCGCAACCAACGCGATAAAGGGGTTGTCAAGCCCTTCTCGGTCACTTACGAGAGTGAGATCTGATAGATATGATAAGATAAGAATTTTGGTATTTTTATGATAAAGAGAAATAAAGATGCAAAGTAAAATAAACGGAAAAGGAAATAACTAAGTATTGGAAGATTAATATGATGAAAGATAGACTTGGGGGGCATAGGTTTCACTAGTGGCTTCTCTCAAGAGCATAAGTATTACGGTGGGTAAACGAATTACAGTCGAGCAATTGATAGAATTGAGCATAGTTATGAGAATATCTAGGTATGATCATGTATATAGGCATCACGTCCAAGACAAGTAGACCGAAACGATTCTGGATCTACTAGTATTACTCCACACATCGACCGCTATCCAGCATGCATCTAGAGTATTAAGTTCATAAGAACAGAGTAATGCTTTAAGGAAGATGACATGATGTAGAGGGATAAACTCATGCAATATGATATAAACCCCATCTTTTTATCCTCGATGGCAACAATACAATACGTGTCGGTTCCCTTTCTGTCACTGGGATCGAGCACCGCAAGATTGAACCCAAAGCTAAGCACTTCTCCCATTGCAAGAAAGATCAATCTAGTAGGCCAAACCAAACTGATAATTCAAAGAGACTTGCAAAGATAAACCAATCATACATAAAAGAATTCATAGGAGAATCAAATATTGTTCATAGATAATCTGGATCATAAACCCACAATTCATCGGATCTCGACAAACACAACGCAAAAGAAGATTACATCGAATAGATCTCCAAGAAGATCGAGAAGAGTGTTGTATTGAGATCCAAAGAGAGAGAAGAAGCCACCTAGCTAATAACTATGGACCCATAGGTCTGAAGTAAACTACTCACACATCACCGAAGAGGCCATGGAGTTGATGTAGAGGCCCTCCGTGATCAATGCCCCCTCCGGCGGAGCTCCGGAAAAGGCCCCGAGATGGGATCTCTCGAGTACATAAGGTTGCAGCGGTGGAATTGGGTTTTCGTGGTGCTCCTGGATGTTTGTGGGTACATGGATATATATAGGAGGAAGAAGTACGTCGGTGGAGCAACGGAGGGCCCACGAGGGTGGAGGGCGCGCCCGGGGGGGTAGGCGCGCCCCCGGCCTCGTGCCTTCCTCCCTTGTTTCTTGACGGCCACTCCAAGTCTCCTGGATCACGTTTGTTGAGAAAATCACGTTCCCGAAGGTTTCATTTCGTTTGGACTCCATTTGATATTCCTTTTCTTCGAAACCCTAAAATAGGCAAAAAAACAGCAATTTGGGTTGGGCCTCCGGTTAGTAGGTTAGTCCCAAAAATGATATAAAAGTGTAAAATAAAGCCCGTTAACATCCAAAATAGATAATATAATAGCATGGAGCAGTCAAAAATTATAGATATGTTGGAGACGTATCAAGCATCCCCAAGCTTAATTCCTGCTCGTCCTCGAGTAGGTAAATGATAAAAGAAGAATTTGTGATGTGGAATGTTTTCTAACATATTTCTCAATGTAAATTTTCTTTATTGTGGCATGAATGTTCAGATCCGAAAGATTCAAGATAAAAGTTCAATATTGACATAAAAATAATAATACTTCAAGCATACTAACTAAGCAATCATGTCTTCTCAAAATAACATGGCAAAAGAAAGTTATCCCTACAAAATCATATAGTCTGGATATGCTCTATCTTCACCACACAAAATACTTAAATCATGCACAACCCCGATGACAAGCCAAGCAATTGTTTCATACTTTTGATGTTCTCAAACTTTTTCAATTTTCACGCAATATATGAGCGTGAGCCATGGATATAGCACTATGGTGGAATAGAATGGTGGTTGTGGAGAAGACAAAAGGGAGAAGATAGTCTCACATCGACTAGGCGTATCAACGGGCTATGGAGATGCCCATCAATAGATATCAATATGAGTGAGTAGGGATTGTCATGCAACGGATGCACTAGAGCTATAAGTATATCAAAGCTCAACAAAAGAAACTAAGTGGGTGTGCATCCAACTTGCTTGCTCACGAAGACCTATGGCATTTTGAGGAAGCCCATCATTGGAATATACAAGCCAAGTTCTATAATGAAAAATTCCCACTAGTATATGAAAGTGATATCATAAGAGACTCTCTATATGAAGAACACGGTGCTACTTTGAAGCACAAGTGTGGAAAAGGATAGTAGCATTGTCCCTTCTCTCTTTTTCTCTCATTTTTTGGGCCTTCCCTTTTTTATGGCCTTTCTCTTTTTTTTCCTTTTTTTCGTCCGGAGTCTCATCCCGACTTGTGGGGGAATCATAGTCTCCATCATCCTTTCCTCACTGGGAACAATGCTCTAACAATGATGATCATCACACTTTATTTACTTATAACTCAAGAATTACAACTCAATACTTAGAACAAGATATGACTCTATGTGAATGCCTCCGGCGGTGTACCAGGATGTGCAATGATGCATGAGTGACATGTATGAAGACTTATGAACGGTGGCTTTGCCACAAATACGATGTCAACTACATGATCATGCAAGCAATATGACAATGATGAAGCGTGTCATAATAACGGAACAGTGGAAAGTTGCATGGCAATATATCTCAGAATGGCTATGTGAATGCCATAATAGGTAGGTATGGTGGCTGTTTTGAGGAAGGTATATGGTGGGTTTATGGTACCGGCGAAAGTTGCGCGATACTAGAGAGGCTAGCAATGGTGGAAGGGTGAGAGTGTGTATAATCCATGGACTCAACATTAGTCATAAAGAACTCACATACTTATTGCAAAAATCTATTAGTTATCGAAACAAAGTATTACGCGCATGCTCCTAGGGGATAGATTGGTAGGAAAAGACCATCGCTCGTCCCCGATCGCCACTCATAAGGAAGATAGTCAATAAATAAATCATGCTCCGACTTCATCACATAACGGTTCACCATACGTGCATGCTACGGGAATCACAAACTTCAACACAAGTATTTCTCAAATTCACAACTGCTCAACTAGCATGACTCTAATATCACCATCTCCATATCTCAAAACAATTATCAAGTATCAAACTTCTCATAGTATTCAATGCACTTATATGAAAGTTTTTATTATTGACATGTTGTTCTAAAGGACTCTCAAAATAATATAAGTGAAGCATGAGAGAACAATAGTTTCTATAAAACAAATCCACCACTGTGCTCTAAAAGATATAAGTGAAGCACTAGAGCAAAAACTATATAGCTCAAAAGATATAAGTGAAGCACATAGAGTATTCTAATAAATTTCAAATCATGTGAGTCTCTCTCAAAAAGTGTGTACAGAAAGGATGATTGTGGTAAACTAAAAATCAAAGACTCAAATCATACAAGATGCTCCAAGCTAAACACATATCATGTGGTGAATAAAAATATAGCTCCAAGTAAAGTTACCGATAGACGAAGACGAAAGAGGGGATGCCTTCCGGGGCATCCCCAAGATTAGGATTTTTGGTGTCCTTGAATTTTACCTTGGGGTTACATGGGCATCCCCAATCTTAGGCTCTTGCCACTCTTTGTTCCATAATCCATCAAATCTTTACCCAAAACTTGAAAACTTCACAAAACAAAACTCAAAATAGAAAATCTCGTGAGCTCCATTAGCGAAAGAAAACAAAACACCACTTCAAGGTAGTGTAATGAACTCATTATTTATTTATATTGGTGCTAAACCTACTGTATTCCAACTTATCTATGGTTTATAAACTCTTTTACTAGCCATAGATTCATCAAAATAAGCAAACAACACAAGAAAAACAGAATCTATCAAAAACAGAATAGTCAGTAGTAATATGTAGCTAACGCAAGTTCTGGAACCCCAAAAATTCTAAAATAAATTGCTGGACGTCAGGAGTTTATCTATAAAGCAAATAAAAATAATTCACTAAATATCACTCTTCAAATAAAAATGACAGCAGTTCTCGTGAGCGCTAAAGTTTCTGTTTTTTACAGCAAGTTCAACAAGACTTTCCCCAAGTCTTCCCAACGGTTCTACTTGGAACAAACACTAATTAAACACAAAAACACAACCAAAACAGAGGCTAGATAAATTATTTATTACCAAACAGGAGCCAAAATCAAGGAATGAAAATAAAATTGGGTTGCCTCCCGACAAGCCCTATCGTTTAACGCCCCTAGCTAGGCATAAAAGCGAAGATAGATCTTGGTATTACCATGTTTGGTAGGTAATTCTTCAATGAGACACCTATAATTCTTAGTAGTTTCTTCCTTTTTATTAATTATCAAACTCCTAGGCACAAAATCAAGAAAATCATTTCTAGCAAACGGTTCCTTAATGATAACAAAAAGATTAGGATGAACACTTATGGATTTTAAATCCGCAGTTTCCTTACTAGAGGATTCACCCTTATTTTTAGGAACATAAACAAGCTTGGCAATTTTAGTAGGAGGATTTGGAGTATTTTTAACGGAAGAAAAAGCGGATCCCAAGTTGGTGATAATTCCCTCAAGTTTATCGATTCTAGTAGAATCTTGATCTATTCTTTCATTAACTATGGGTTCTTTTTCCTTAAAAAATTCAAAGTAACTCCCACCTTAGATCCATATTGGGTAATTTGGTTGTGGATCTTTTTATCCAAATTCTCAATCAACTCTACAGTAGCAACTTTATTCTCAATAATTTCAAGCCTTTGGATCACATGTTCCAAAGTTAACATAGTTCCATTAACCAAAAGAGGTGGTGGGCCAAACAAATCTATCATAGCATTATAAGAATCCAAAGTATGCCTGCCCAAGAAATTTCCTCTGGTAATGGTATCAAGAATTTATCTATTCCAAGGGGTGATGCCTACATAAAATTGCAAAGAAGAACGGAAGTAGATTGCTTCCTAGAAGATCTATTTTGAGCATTGCAAATTCTGTACCAAGCATCTTTTAGATTTTCTCCCTCCCTTTGTTTAAAATTAAGAACTTCATTCTCGGGAGATAAAGGACTAGCCATAACGACGAAGCAAGCAATCCAACACACAAGCAAACAAGAAATGGGCAAAAAGAGGCAAATAGGGAAAGAGAAGGGGGACGGAGAGAGAGGGCGAATAAAATGGCAAGGGTGAAGTGGGGGAGAGGAAAACGAGAGGCAAATGGCAAATAATGTAATGCGAGGGATAAGAGTTTGTGATGGGTACTTGGTATGTTTTGACTTGGTAATGGCACCAAAAATGACTCGTTGTGGGAGTCAAATATTGACTTGACTTGGCGCAAATCTCCCCGGCAACAACGCCAGAAATCCTTCTTGCTACCTCTTGAGCACTGCGTTGGTTTTCCCTTGAAGAGGAAAGGGTGATGCAGCAAAGTAGCTTAAGTATTTCCCTCGGTTTTTGAGAGCCAAGGTATCAATCCAGTAGGAGATCACGCTCAAGTCCCACGCACCTACACAAACAAATAAGAATCTCGCAACCAATGTGATAAAGGGGTTGTCAAGCCCTTCTCGGTCACTTGCGGGAGTGAGATCTGATAGATATGATAAGATAATATTTTTGGTATTTTTATGATAAAGATAAATAAAGATGCAAAGTAAAATAAACGGCAAAGGAAATAACTAAGTATTGGAAGATTAATATGATGAAAGATAGACCTGGGGGCCATAGGTTTCACTAGTGGCTTCTCTCAAGAGCATAAGTATTATGATGGGTAAACGAATTACTGTCGAGCAATTGATAGAATTGAGCATAGTTATGAGAATATCTAGGTATGATCATGTATATAGGCATCACGTCCGAGACAAGTAGACCGACACGATTCTGCATCTACTACTATTACTCCACACATCAACCGCTATCCAGCATGCATCTAGAGTATTAAGTTCATAAGAACAGAGTAATGCTTTAAGGAAGATAACATGATGTAGAGGGATAAACTCATGCAATATGATATAAACCCCATCTTTTTATCCTCGATGGAAACAATACAATACGTGGCGGTTCCCTTTCTGTCACTGGGATCGAGCACCGCAAGATTGAACCCAAAGCTAAGCACTTCTCCCATTGGAAGAAAGATCAATCTAGTAGGCCAAACCAAACTGATAATTCGAAGAGACTTGCAAAGATAAACCAATCATACATAAAAGAATTCAGAGGAGAATCAAATGTTGTTCATAGATAATCTGGATCATAAACCCACAATTCATCGGATCTCGATAAACACAACGCAAAAGAAGATTACATCGAATAGATCTCCAAGAAGATCGAGAAGAGTGTTGTATTGAGATCCAAAGAGAGAGAAGAAGCCATCTAGCTAATAACTATGGACCCATAGGTCTGAAGTAAACTACTCACACATCACCGGAGAGGCCATGGAGTTGATGTAGAAGCCCTCCGTGATCAATGCCCCCTCCGACGGAGCTCCGGAAAAGGCCCCGAGATGGGATCTCTCGAGTACAAAAGGTTGTGGCGGTGCAATTAGGTTTTCGTGGTGCTCCTGGATGTTTGGGGGTACGTGGATATATATAGGAGGAAGAAGTACGTCGGTGGAGCAACGGAGGGCCCACGAGGGTGGAGGGCCCAGGGGGTAGGCGCGCCCCCTGCCTCGTGACTTCCTCCCTTGTTTCATGACAGCCACTCCAAGTCTCCTGGATCACGTTTGTTGAGAAAATCACGTTCCCGAAGGTTTCATTCCGTTTGGACTCCGTTTGATATTCCTTTTCTTCGAAACCCTAAAATAGACAAAAAAAAACAGCAATTTGGGTTGGCCTCCGGTTAGTAGGTTAGTCCCAAAAATGATACAAAAGTGTAAAATAAAGCCCATTAATTTCCAAAATAGATAAGATAATAGCATGGAGCAATGAAAAATTATAGATACGTTGGAGACATATCAGGGGGGAAGCAGCCTGTGTTCAAAGTTAATCAGATTAGTCCTCAGATATTTCTTTTGATCCTCCGTCCGCTTCCTATGGGAAGCCAACCTAAGTCTCAGGGGCTACAGTCTATACACAAGTGTATTTTCTGAATAAAACACGATTGCACATATTACAGTACAAACCTCGAAGCCTCTTAGCAGACTTGCAAATGCCTCATTCAATCCATTCTTTGCGGATAGGACCTTTTTTACCACTGTACCCATCAAGGTACGATGTTCCTCTGAAATGGACGCCTGCCGCGGCATGTTCGTCAAGATATCCGGTGCCTCTGGGTCTCCGGAGGCAGCCGCAGGAGTACGGTCACCCTTTGAAGGGATCCGTTTATTTGTATCCGGCTGCTTTCTGGATTGTTCGGGGTCTTCATTGTTGTTCCCCGGACCCTGGGCCTCCGAAGTATCACTTTTGTGTAGCATCTTCGTCATCCCTGGCACCACTTGCTGGTCGGGGGAGACCCTCCGCGACGACACCTCAAGGTCGTCTTCCTTATTGGACGGAGAGGCCAGTGGGGGCGTCTCGCTTTCCATCATTTCCGGGAGAATGTCCCCCGAGGAAGAGGATTGTTGAAGGGGGCTACGCGCTGAGCTGAAAATATATATATATATATATATATATATATATATTCCAGGCATCATAGGAAAAGAATGGGATAGGTTTAAAACAGCCTTGTTCGCTTATGATTTGGCCGGAGGCTTGTCCTCATCATGAGACTGCGCTTCAACGTCCTCCAGGCCCGGGCCGCCCCCAGAGGCATCTTGCCTCGCTTAGGAGCCTGCTTCTCCCAATCTTCAGAGGCGGCCCTCTTCTTCCTGGGAGGGAAGGAGATAGTGGCCCCCTTCACTTTTGTCTTCGGATGAGGGGATATTTATTTCTCCGGACGCAAAGTCCAAGGTTCCCTGGGAATAGATGCCATCCTTGGTCCTCTTGCTCTCCGCCTCCTCCTCCTTCCCCGACATCTGGTATGGTGCTGGGGCCAGCATCCTTGTTAGGACAGGATTCGCTGGACCCTCGGGCAGAGGGGTCGAACACATAATCAGTTCCGCCTTCTTTATCCAGCCCTGGAAAAAGATAGCTTGCTCAGTACCATATTACTGTATGCATGACCACTAAGTATTCGAAAGCCAAGTGCTTACCGGGGTATCCGGAGGATTGCAGTTAAGGCCGGCGTCCTCAGCAGTATCCGGCCAATGTTTCCGCTTCCCGAAAAATAACTTCCACATCCGTTCGTGTGTGGCGCCAAAGAAGTGTTGGAGGGTTTGTGGTCCTTCTGGATTAAACTCCCACATGCGGCGAGGCCTGCGCTGGCAGGGCAAGATTCGGCGAACTAACATCACTTGGATCACACTGACGAGATCGATATCCCTCTCGAGGAGGGTTCGGATGCGGCTTTGTAAGGTCTGCACTTCATACACTAATCCCCAGTCTAGCCCCTTGTTGACCCATGATGCTAGCCGTAATGGTGGGCCAGGACGGAAGGTGGGGGCAGCTACCCATTTAGTACTGCGGGGCTCTGCAATATAAAACCACTCCCGCTGCCAGTAATTGGAAGCCTCGGCAAAAGAACCTTTTAGCCAGGGAGTGTTGGCGAGTTGGCTGATTGTAGCACTGCCGCACTCCGCCTGTTCCCCGTCGACTACCTTCGGCTTTACACTAAAGGTTTTGAGCCATAAGCCGAAGTGTGGGGGGATTCGAAGGAAGGCCTCACATGTAATGATAATATCAAGACATGGAGGATAGAGTCCGGGGCAAGATCGTGAAAATCTAGTCCGTAATAAAACATTAGCCCTCGGACAAAGGGGTGAAGAGCAAAACCTAACCCCTAGAGGAAGTGGGAGACGAATACCACCCTCTCGCCGGATCTGGGGGTCGCGATAACTTGTCCTTGAGCAGGAAGCCGGTGGTGGATCTCTGCGGTCAGATATCTGGCCGCCCGAAGCTTTGTGATATCCTCCTCTGTAACAGAGGAAGACACCCATCGGCCTTGGGAGCTGGATCAGGACATGATGGGAAGGATGAAAGCAATGGAGTCGAACCTTGAGTGCTGGAACTCGGGGTTGGGGAGGCTTAAAAGAGGTTATGCATAAAAGGACGGCCTTTGGTTCCTTTATATACACCTCTGGTATTGAATGTCTCCTCCTAAGCCTAGGAACCTTCCTATTCCTAAGGAATCTTTCTCGCAGGATGGTTGGGTTACCCACGCTCGTATTAATGAAAATCCCATAATAAGGGGACACGATCTATGCTTTGACAAGACGTGCCAATGACAACCGCGTCTCGAAACATGGGGCGAAAAACGGTTCGAAATTATGACCAGGCAGGCGTGACGTCACATTACAAAAGTTGTCAGCAGATTGGACTCATGCGTTATTACACGATCAATTCTTCTGGAGACTATTCAGGAGTTCGGAAGGAGGAACCCGCCTTGAAATGCCGAAGACAACACTACGCGCCGGATACCTTGTCATTGAAGCCAGGTTCAGGAGCTACTGAGGGAGTCCTGGACTAAGGGGTGCTCGGGCGTCCGACCTGTTATTTGTGGGCCGGACTAATGGGCTGTGAAGATACGAAGACCGAAGACTACACCCGTGTCCGGATGGGACTCTCCTTGGCGTGGAAGGCAAGCTTGGCGACAGAATATGTGAATTCCCTTCTTTGTAACCGACCTTGTGTAACCCTAGATCCTCCTGCTGTCTATATAAACCGGAGGACTTAGTCCGGATAGGATATACAAAATACCTTAGTCATACAGGCTAGACTTCTAGGGTTCAGCCATTATGATCTCTTGGTAGATCAACTCTTGTAATACTCATTGAGGTAGTCCTGGATTAGGGGGGTCTCCGGACAGCCGGATTATATCCTTTGGCCGGACTGTTGGACTATGAAGATACAAGATTGAAGACTTCGTCTCGTGTCCGGATGGGACTCTACTTGGCGTGGAAGGCAAGCTAGGCAATACGGATATGGATATCTCCTCCTTTGTAACCGACCTTGTGTAACCCTAACCCTCTCCGGTGTCTATATAAACCGGAGGGTTTTAGTCCGTAGAACAACAACAACTACTACAACATACAATCATACCATAGGCTAGCTTCTAGGGTTTAGCCTCTCTGATCTCGTGGTAGATCTACTCTTGTACTACCCATATCATCAATATTAATCAAGCAAGACGTAGGGTTTTACCTCCATCAAGAGGGCCCGAACCTGGGTAAAACATTGTGTCCCCTGCCTCCTGTTACCATCCGCCTTAGACGCACAGTTCGGGACCCCCTACCCAAGATCCACCGGTTTTGACACCGACATTGGTGCTTTCATTGAGAGTTCCTCTGTGTCGTCGCTGTTAGGCTTGATGGCTCCTACTATCATTGATGGCGATGCAGTCCAGGGTGAGACTTTTCTCCCCGGACAGATCTTCGTGTTCGGCGGCTTTGCACTGCGGGCCAATTCGCTTGGCCATCTGGAGCAGATTGAAAGTTACGCCCCTGGCCACAAGGTCAGGTTTGGAAGCTTAAACTACATGGCCGATATTCGTGGAGACTTGATCTTCGACGGATTCGAGCCTCTGCCTTGTGCGTCACGCGGTCACGATGAGTACGATTTAGCTCTACCATCGGACAGTGTCCAGGAGATAGCACAGGCAGCCGCTCTGACCCTCAATTCGGAGCCAGTTGCGCCGTCCATGGACGGGTGGATGGACCCCGCCACGGAGGCCTTACCCTCAGCGGCGATCGAGCCAAACATCGACCTTACCTTGCACAAGAGCCGTGTTGTTAAACTGCCGGATCCTTCTCCGGCCATGAACTCTGAACCGCCCGCGCCCGTTCCCATCGAACCCGATTGGGCGCCGATC
>NC_053023.1:535610444-535623590 GCF_003073215.2 Triticum urartu | reverse complement strand
GAAGACTATGAGAGCAAATCTTGTCCAGAGTCGGACAAGTCAGCTTTACTTGCAGCCCAAGTAAAGTTGCCATGTGAGTTCAAAATCTGACCGTTGGAACACGTGTCAGTTCCTTAGTGACCCAGGGTCATTTCGGACAAATCAGGTCGGGTTGCCCAGTGGCTATAAATAGTCCACCCCCTTCAACCATATACGGTTGGCTGCTCAGATTTCAGTGCACGTCTTTTGTCGTTTGAGAGCAGCCCACCTCGAAGCCTTTGAGAGAAAATTCCTAGCGAGGAGAAAAGCCCTAACCACCCAGAGCCAGAGTAAATTGGGCATCACTTAAGTCTTCTTGTCTGAGTGATCTGAAGACTTATTACACTTGAGGACTGTGCATCCTCCAGACGGTTAGGCGTCGCGTTTTGAGCATCCAAGAGAAATTGTGGATTGCCAGTGAACGAAGTGTGTGAAGGTTTGGGAGTCTACCTTGAAGACTTACCAGAGTGATTGGGCGAGGTCTGTGTGACCTTAGCTCAAGGAGAAAATGGTGAGGACTGGGTGTCCTGAGATGCGTGTTCAGGACTGGGTGTCCGGGACTGTGTGTCCTTTGGTTTAAATACCTAGCCGCTCCAACCAGACGTACAGTTGTCACAGCAACTGGAACTGGTCCAACAAATCATTGTCTTCAACGTGTCACTGGTTTCATCTTCACTTCTCTTCAACTTAATGTTGTTTATTGTGAAGCCATTGCATGCCTGATCTATCTTTTGTCTTCACAACGTAACTGTATGATTTGATTGGCTTCATAACTTCTTCCTACCTGATCCTTATTACACTGCAGCTACTTGTCATTGTGCTTTCACTCTATTGAATACTTGACCATGGCTTTCCTAGTGTAATCTAACTTCCGCTGCATAAGTGATAGGCATATCTGATCTGTTTGTCTTCATAACCTTCACGTTTTGAAGACTTTCATAAAAATCGCCTATTCACCCCCCTCTAGTCGATATAACGCACTTTCAATTGGTATCAGAGCAAGGTGCTCCCTTGTTCTGTGTGATTCGGTTTAACCACCTGGAGTTTTAGCTATGTCGACTGCAGGGATAATCAAAGTCTCCGCTGCGTGTCCCGTCTTCGATGGAACTGAATATCCCTACTGGAAGAATAAGATGCACATGCATCTTGAAGCCATTGACGTCGACCTATGGTATGTCGTCGAAAACGGCGTTCCCAAGGCTGGAGAAGGTGTCACTGCTGCTGATGTCAAGAAGTTCACTCAACTGGACTCTACTGCCAAGAATATCATCTGTGGTCATCTGACCAAAGGACAGTATGGCCGTGTGAGTGCCTTGAAGACATCCAAGCTGGTCTGGGACTGGCTCTCCAAGGTCAATGAAGGCATCTCAACCCAAAGAGATCAGAGAATCAGTGTTCTTCGCAACCTCTTCAACCGGTTCAAGCGAAATGACAATGAGAATGTCCAGCACACATTTGACCGGCTCACTGACATCACAAATGAGCTTCAAGCCCTCGGTGCCACTGAGATCACCAAACATGAAATCGTCAAGACGCTGCTGAGATCACTTGATAGTTCGTTTGACATCCTAGCCCTGATGATTCAAGAACTTCCTGATTTCAAAACACTCGATCCGTCTGACATACTTGAGAGGCTCAACACACATGAGTTTCAGCTTTCTGAGAAAAGAGATATCTACGGTCCAAACTATGGGCGAACTCGTGCCCTGAAGGCAAAAGCTGTGTCCTCATCTGAAGAAGAATCTGACAGCAGTTCTGATGATCCTGAAGATATTGGAAGGGAACTTGCAATGCTAGTGAAGAATTTCCAGAAATTCACCAAGAAGAAAGGCTTCAGAAAGTCTTCACGATCAAGCTCAAGGAATGATGAAGCTTCTGCTCATGACTACAAGAAGAAAACATGCCACAAGTGCAAGAAAACTGGACACTTCATCTCTGAGTGTCCACAGTGGGACAATGAGAACAGAAGGAAGAAGAAGATCAAGGAATATGACTCTGACGACAAGAAGAAAAAGAAATACTCAAAGTCTTCTTCCAAGTCTTCCTCAAAGTCTTCATCACACAAGAAGAGCTCATCTGGCAAGGCACGTGCGTTTGTTGGCAAGGAAATGGATTCTGAGGAGGAGTCCGCTTCTGAGGAGGCAGAGGTGGAGTCTGAGGAGGAATCTGATTCTGGCATTGCGAGTCTGGCTACAGCATACGTTGCCAAGTCCATCTTCAACACTGAAGACAATGACTTCATCACCAAGACCGATGCAAATGACAAGGACGACTCCACTCCTACCTACTGCTTCATGGCCCGTGGTGCCAAGGTAACCAAACGCACTACTCACTATCAAACATCCAGTGACGATGACTCTGATTGTGATTCAAAACCCAGCTACAAAACACTTGCTAAAATTGCAACTGAACAACAAAAGTCTATGGAACATATTCAAAAACTGTTAGACAGAAGCGATGATCTGTTGGGTGCTGAAATGACTCGATCTGAATCCTTAATTGAAGACATAAAAAATCTTCACATTAAGTATCAGGAACTTGAAGATCGTCTTAAGACTCTCTCAACTACTCATGAAAAGCTTTCCTATGATTATCTTTAAAGGAAGCAAGAACTTGAGAAGTTGAGAGCGGATCATGAAGATCTTCAAAAGGAAAACGAGTCACTTCGAGCCGAACAGATCAGTTCCGCTCAGGAAGGATTTGAACCACCATGCCTTAAATGCATTGAGCGTGATAATGCTACTTCTGTTGCTGAATGTTCCACTGCTACTGCTGTTGCAATATCTTCAACTGTTGAAATGGTAACTAACCCATCTGCTGAGGATACCACTACTATTGCTGATGAGAATGCTAGGTTGAAGACATTGCTTGAAACAGGGATGTACAAAAGTCTTAAAGGGCATCAGACATTATGTGATGTCCTTAAGAAGCACATTCTGAACCGAAACCCTAGGAAAGAGGGTGTTGGGTTCGTGAGGAAAATTAATGCAGATGGCTCTTACTGGAAACCTGAACAGTACCCCAAAACCACATGGGTTGCTGCAAAGGAATCCTCGGTAGATCCATCCAATCTGTCCGGCTTCACCTGTGCTAACCCCATTATCATTGATGAATCCTCTGATGCAAACTATAAACTGTTTAAGAATCGGAATGGTGAAGTGTTTGCCAGGTACATTGGTACTAACTGCAGGAATGGACCGCCTATGAAGAAGATCTGGGTTCCGAAAACATGTCTGGAAAATCTTCCTGTGAATGTCTTCATGACACCTCACATGAAGAAGACAAACCTCAGCCCAAAGGCTTCATACAGATAGAGGACTCACCTGAGTCGCACTAACGCAAATGTTTTGCAGGGAAACCATACTCAGGCATATGAATATGAGAGCGGTTCATCAAACCGTCATGTTCATATGACCAAGAACTATTCTGTCTATTCTAATGAGTACTATTGTCCTCCTGCTAGACTGTTTGCTAGGGCTCCAAAGACAAAATTCTCAGATGCTGCACTTAGACTTATTGCTTCTAAGCCACCCTTGAAGATGTGGGTGGTTAAAAAAGCTTAACTCTCTTTTGCAGGGAAAGGTCTCCAGCAGAAAACCAAAATCTTCTGACGCTATTGCTGGGGACCTTAAAAATCTTGCAGGGCGTAAGATAAAATGCCCTAATGGCATCACTATGTATTTCATTCCTGAATCGCATGCTACTCTCCCTATTAGTCCTAATCTGGATCTAAATTTTCATAACCCACTGGTTCGTCAAATGTTTTTGCTTCACAATTTTCTTCGTGAAGCCTATCCCCCTAACTGCACTGTAGGGTACGACACCAGCGCCTTCAGAGTCTTCAGAATGGATTATTGACAGTGGGTGTACAAATCACATGACTGGCAAAAGAAGCCTCTTTATGGACTCAACCTTACGTCCATCCAACAAGAGCCACATCACATTTGCTGACATTGGTAAAAGTAAAGTATTGGGTCTAGGTAGAGTTGCAATCTCAAAGGATCAACACATGGATAAAGTCATGCTTGTTGAATCCCTTGGCTTCAACTTAATGTCTGTCTCAATGCTTTGCGATTTGAACATGGTCGTAATATTTGGAAAATATCGTTGCCTGGTACAAATGGAATCTGACAAGTCTCTAGTGTTTGAAGGGTATCGGAAGGATGATTTGTATGTGGTAGATTTCTCAGCAGGTCCACAACTTGCAGTTTGTCTTCTGGCAAAGGCTTCAGAATGCTGGCTTTGGCATCGGAGGCTTGGACATGCTGGCATGAGGAATCTCCACACCCTTGCAAAGAAGAAGCATGTCATAGGCATCGAAGGCGTCAAGTTCAAGAAAGATCACTTATGCGGTGCCTGTGAAGCAGGGAAGATGACAAGGGCAAGACATCCTTCGAAGACAATCATGACCACTACTCGACCCTTCGAACTGCTTCACATGGATTTGTTTGGTCCCACTCACTACTCAACTTTTTCCACTACCGCTTGTCTCTATGGCTTTGTCATTGTTGATGATTACTCTAGATATACTTGGGTGCACATAATCCTTTTCAAGACTGAAGTGCAGGATGTCTTCAGATGTTTCGCCAATCGAGCCATGAACAATTATGGCGCCAAGATAAAGCACATCAGAAGTGACAATGGCACTGAATTCAAGAACACTGGCCTTGACACATATCTTGATACACTGGGCATCACTCATGAATTCTCAGCTCCATACACGCCACAGCAAAATGGCATCGTCGAACGCAAGAATAGAACACTCATTGAGATGGCCAGAACAATGCTAGATGAATACAAGACTCCAAGAAAATTCTGGACTGAAGCTATTGACACTGCATGCCATACAATCAACCGCGTTTATCTTCACAAGCTTATGAACAAGACATCTTATGAACTCCTAACTGGCAAGAAGCCAAATGTCAGTTACTTCAGAGTATTTGGCGCAAGATGCTGGATCAAGGACCCACACCACACCTCAAAGTTTGCACCAAAAGCACATGAGGGCTTCATGCTTGGATATGGAAAGGATTCGCACTCCTACAGAGTCTTCAATCTCTTTCACTACAAAGTGGTTGAAACAGTGGATGTGCGGTTCGATGAAACCAATGGTTCACAAAGAGAGCAACTGCCAAATGTGCTAGATGAAGTTCCAGCTAGTGAATCAATCAAGCTTATGGGAACTGGAGAAATTGTACCTTCTGAAGCTCATCCTGAAGAAGAACTTATCATCTCAGCACCTGATCCACATGAAGACAATGCTCAGCCTGAAGATATTCCTCCCAATGACAACACAGATAAGCAAGAGAAAAGTCTTCGCCCTATACATCCTCGTGTTGCCAATGAAGTGCAGATTGACAGAATAATTGATAGCATCAATGCACCTGGTCCACTCACTCGTTCAAGGGCAACTCAACTGGCAAATTTCTGCGGGCACTTCGCATTCGTCTCAATATTAGAACCCAAGAAAGTCGAAGAAGCCTTTATGGAACCTGAATGGATTCAAGCAATGCAAGAAGAGCTTCAACAGTTTGAACTGAACAATGTATGGGAATTGGTTAAGCATCCTGATCCACGGAAGCATAACATAATAGGCACCAAATGGATATACCGCAACAAGCAAGATGAGCATGGTCAAATCATCAGAAACAAAGCTCGCCTCGTTGCTCAAGGATATACTCAAGTGGAAGGCATTGACTTCGATGAAACATTTGCTCCTGTGGCTAGACTTGAAGCCATACATATACTGCTGGCCTATGCAAATCATCACAACATAATTCTGTATCAAATGGATGTGAAGAGTGCCTTTCTCAATGGCAAGATTGAAGAAGAAGTGTATGTTGCACAACCACCAGGGTTTGAAGATCCAAAACATCCTGACATGGTATACAAGCTCAATAAGGCACTGTATGGCCTCAAACAAGCCCCTCGGGCCTGGTATGACACACTCAAATACTTCCTGAAGAGCAAAGGCTTCATACCTGGTTCCCTAGATCCCACTCTCTTCACGAAGACATATGATGGTGAACTGTTTGTATGCCAAATATATGTGGATGACATTATCTTCGGCTGCACCAATCAGAAGTACAGTGAAGAGTTTGGCTATATGATGCAAGAGCAATATCAGATGTCCATGATGGGGGAGCTGAAGTTCTTCCTCGGTCTTCAAATACGGCAACAACGCAACGGCATCTTCATATCTCAAGAGAAATATCTTAAAGAGTGCCTGAAGAAGTTCGGTATGCAAGACTGCAAAGGCTTCACAACACCAATGCCAGCCAAACATCATCTGGGTCCCAACGACAATGGTAAAGAGCTCGATCAAAAGGTATACCGCTCCATGATTGGTTCTTTGCTTTATTTATGTGCATCTAGGCCAGATATTATGCTTAGTGTTTGCATGTGTGCTCGATTCCAAGCGGCACCAAAGGAGTCGCATCACTTAGCTGTGAAGCGAATTCTTCGATATTTGGCTCACACACCAACTCTAGGATTATGGTATCCAAAGGGCTCAGAGTTTGATCTAGTTGGATTCTCGGATGCTGACTATGCTGGTGACAAGGTTGATCGGAAGTCTACATCAGGCACATGCCACTTTCTGGGACGATCACTTGTATGTTGTCTTCAAAGAAGCAGAACTGTGTATCCCTCTCCACTGCTGAATCTGAATACATTGCTGCTGGATCTTGCTGCGCTCAGCTTCTATGGATGAAGCAAACTCTCAAGGATTATGGCATTCATCTGAAGCAAGTGCCACTTTACTGCGACAATGAAAGCGCCATCAAGATCGCCAACAACCCAGTTCAGCACTCGAAGACAAAGCACATCGAAATTCGTCATCACTTTCTCAGAGATCATGTTGCAAAGGAAGATACTGATATCATACACGTCAACACTGAAGAGCAATTGGCAGATATCTTCACTAAGCCCTTGGATGAGAAGAGATTTTGCAAGTTACGGTGTGAGCTAAATATCTTGGAATCCTCAAATGTCCTGTGATCAGGCACACATCCTAACACTTATGCATATTGATGACTTAGATGTGCAACACACGAAGTAACGTATATCTTCAATCAATGAAGACATACATTTCAAGTGTGAATACATTAATGTAGAAATTGACTTCGGAGCACCACGATAATTGTGCGCCATGTCTGGGTCTAATACTTCCTATACGGTGGGTAACGCCACCACCAAACGTTCTATTTTGAAGTGTTTCACTCATGGCGTTACCTTACAATGTCTTCACATTTGGCTTGGCTTCAATCTCAACAAGTCTTCATGATTATCTTCACTACGATAGATATATATGTACTAGTGTTCTATCCTCTACAGCATTCACTTATAGCTATGTCTTCTTGTTTGAATCATTTGAACTAAGTGAATGTGATCGGACCCTAACCTCTCTATGCTTCCTACCTCAAACTCTATCTCTCCAAGTCATATGCATTCTATTGAAACTATCGAATGTCTTCTCTGCATCCTTGTCAGCAGAAGACACAGAGACAAACTTTAAAAAAAAATTCAATGCTCATTCATTCACAAGAAATCCGGAGAAGTAGGAACGACCACCCGACAATCCAGGCGTGCGTGGGATGTGGAACTGCCCCCGATATTCCGCATGCTGGACACGTGCAATTCAGATGCGAATCGCCAGGGGCACCTGTGTAATAGCACAGTGCCGCCTCTATCCTTATAAATACACGATTCACTGCGGTCATTATCTCTTCTTCCACCCTCGCACGAACCCTAGCGCCACCGCTAGCTCTCGATGACGCCGGCGAAGAAGCGCTTCACTGTCGCAACCTCTCCGACGCCGTTTTCACGCCGACCGCGGACATCGTTCTCTCCGTCGTCACCGTAGGTGTCTCCCGTCGCCAAGTTAGGGCACGGAGGATCGAACTGCTCGGCCTCATCTCCCACTCCGTCTAGCAGTTCCAAGTGTGGTAAATAAAACCTTTTTTTACAGCCCCTTTTGATCCTATAGTTCTGTCACTTTCTGCCATAAGAAGTTTCTATTCACACAAGTTAGATCTCTATCAGTCTGCATCTCATAACCTACCTAGTATATTCACTTGTGCTTCATGAAGTAGTTAGATTCCTCACTTGTACTGATCTGTGGGTTCGTACAAATTTGGAACCAACTTCTTTTCTATGAGTGAATGTCTTCGCACGATGAGGTCAATGTCTTCTAAACCGATTTATCTTCAAAATCTTCTGAGAATGCATATGACCTCTTCCCCTTCCCTCGCACCTTAATGCTGTCACAGGTACATGTCCGTGGGAGAATCATTTGGTTCTCATAGTCTGCATTCATTTGCAGAGTACTTACAGCATCACATCAACTCTCCTGAAGCCAGTTCCTGTTGGTCAAGCCTTTGAAGCCTTTGAACGTTTTGAAGCCTTCCAAGTTAAGATTTATGGCTTCAGAAACAGCAGCAAGGAAAGGGGGCAGACAAAGACGTGGGGAAACATCAAAAGATCTGCCTGATGAACTGGAAGAGATGTACAAAACAGACCCTGAAGAGAGCTATGGTCAGCGCAAGACACGAATCCAATGGATTCGAAGATATTGGGCAGAGCAATGGTTCCAATACCACTTCGTCACTCAGGAGTATGCGGAAAAGTGCGCCATCAAGAGACCGTGGGGAGACGTACTATACAAAAATCTCGTACCCAGGTCCAGAGACGAAGCCATTGCTCAAGGCTTCTACCCATGCATGGTCCGAGGACCACAGCGAGATGAAGCGCATCCGTCATCACTCCTCTGGTGTCGCGATGACAATCTGTTCAAGCGCAACTTCCAGTTTGCTCAGAACTCTTCGAAGCAAAACAAGAAGAAGTTGGGATTAGACTTCAATCATGGTCCCTCCGAACCAAGGGCTGATGGCACACGCGACGCCGAACCCAATATCATCGGTCCGTATGCCGATCTTGCTGGCCTCATCACCCGCATCATAGTCCAAGGGACTGCCGTGAATGACCCTCCAGTAGACACTGAGTCTGATGACGCTCCTGCTGTACCGAAGATGAAGCAGACGAAGAAGCCGAAAGCTTCAAAGCCAGTGTGCAGTCTGAAGACTTATCACGAGTCTCCAAGCCCCAAGAAGCCAAGAAGCCTCAGCCACACACAAGCAAAGAGCTCATAGCTGCTGCCATTCTGCGCAGCGAAACCATTGATCTATCAAGCAATGAAGATCTTGGAGATGACGCTCTTGAGCAGCTCATCAAGAGCAAGGAAGAGGCTGAAATCTTCAACAATCTGCCTCTGTTTGATGTCGCCATCATCCACAACTTCATCGATGAATGGTTTGCCTCACCAAACATCAGCTTCGAAGACCTTCAGCTGCCCGTTGGCCTCAGCGTGCAATTGCCCAGCACATTGTTGAACTGAAGCAGAAAATTGATTTTAAAAAAGCTCAGTTCAAGAAGCACATGGCCAAGCTCAGCGTGCAAGAAGTGAAAAACTTCAAAATCATGTTGCACGAGCTAAAGGAGAACTTCCTGAAGAAGCGTGCTGAAGCTCAAGGCTCGCGAGAGCGAATGAAGACTCTGGCTGATCGCTGAGTGCAGGCCTACAATGAGGCCGAAAAACGCAAGGCCCTTGGGCGTCCCGGCATCGACCCCAGGATGGCCGCGAAGAAGAAAAAGAAGACCGCTGTGCCTGAACCAGAGGCTCCAAGGTCAGAAGCTATTCCGATTGTCTTCCCCACTGCAACGACTGGCTTGAAGTCAAAGAGCCGGTCCACCGCCTCAGGGCTCAAGAAGACAAGGACAGCTGAGGCTGAAGCTAGGAAGAGGAAACACTCAGAAGCCTCTCCTTCTGACCCCACCACCAAGAAGCACAAGACCATGAAATCTCGGGCTGCTCCCACAGAGCCCTTGATAGTTGAACCCCTCTCATTCCTCTATCCTGACGCCGGACGTCAGCTGACAGTTCATGAGCCTGCTCCCACAGAGGCTCCTGAAGCTGAAGACATTCCAGCAGCCGACCCAAACGCTGCTGAAGACATTGGTCACCACGACAATGTACAAGATGATGCAGCCCTTCCTCAGCTTGAGACAAGCGAACTGATCAGCATTGGTCGTCCATTGACGCCAATTGCACAAGATGCATCGTGGGCAGATCGCCCACAAGAGGAAGACAATGAGGCCCACTCCAACTCCAATGGCGTCGTCTGCATTCCGCAGGCTTCGCAAGGGACCAAGGCCTCAAGATCCTGCTGAAGACATTCCGGCTGCATCAGCCAAAGAGAATGAAGGCGAACCACAAGCTCCAACTCCGCCGCACCAACAAGAAGCAGTTCTCCAGGAGAACGTGCCTGAGTTCGTCCCTCCCACTACACGTGTGAAGGCTGAAAATGTTGAGGCTGCCACCACCAACACCGAAGCCAATGTGGAGCCCTCCCCTACAACAGCTTCAGAAGACACTGAAGCTACTGTTCCTGACACTTCTGTGCCTGAGTCTGCTGCCGGCCCCCAATTCAACTATCATGTTGCGCACCGGACTCAGGTCCTGAAGCCGATCCCACGACTCCCAAGGTTTCCAGGTCCTGCATCAGCTCCTGGTTCCTTCAACATCAATAGCTTCAGGGCAGATAACACGTTTTTCAACAGCTCCAAGAACCCTTTTTCAAGGGAACGGATTGTATCAGATAGGTTCTGGAGCTATCAACAGCGCAGCTATTATTCATGCATCCTATACAACCAAGGCCGCATCTTTCCTCACAAGCGCCTTGAGGTTGAAGCTGTTGCTGGTCTGCCCGGCCTGGAAGAAGCACTGGATTGCTTCAAGCAAGTGGGTCTGCTGCCGTTTATCACAGATGAAGAACACTGGAATGAAGAGCTTCTGCTTCAATTCTATGCCACCCTTCATATCAAAGGCTACAACAGAGATCCGAAGACTTGGGTCCTGGAGTGGATGACCGGCAATGTCCGTCATGAAGCCAATGCTTTCGATATCATTGAGCTTACCTGCCTTCCCACTCCTGGCGAATTCTTTGAAGAGGGCTGCCAACTCCATGCTAAAGCAATTGAGAGCATATTCCAGCGGCCTGAGCCAAATATGAGTCAGATGCTCTCAATGATGAAGCCATTGCCTCATGATGCACCCTATCCAACTGAGTTCTTTGATGAAGACTTAGAGTACCTGCCCAGAACCATATATCACATCATCAGGCGGACTCTCTGGCCCATTAAGGCACACTCTTCCTATGCCAAGATTGAAGGTGCAATGAAGACTCTCATATTCTGCATTCTTCATGGCAAATGCTTCAATGCACAGGATCTCTTCATCCGCCAACTTGCAGCGTCTGGCTCAGATTTATTTGGCTTGAAGTTTTATGCTCCTTGGGTTATGAGGCTGATCAAGCTTCACTCTGCGATTTCATATCAGCCCTCAGCCCGCAACCATCGAATCTTCTTGCCAGATTTGGACACCTCTGCTGAAGCTATATACCCTGAGCCTGCCAAGCAACCATTAAATCTTCAGAATGCAGAACACCAGAGCTTCACTCAGAATGTTGAAGGTGTTGAAGCCATCTCCAGAGTATATCCGTTGGCTGGCACCACACGTGCACCTGCATCTACTGAAGCCACTGACAGCACAGCTGCTCAGCGACCCAAGAAGCGTGCTCGTGTCCTCAATGACCGAGAGCTTCTTGTGGCCCTTCACCAAAAGCAAGATAGGCATCACGACTGGTTGAAGAGACAGATGAAAAGCCTCTTGGTGGATGTGAATCGCCTCAGAAATCTTGCCACCAAGAATGCATTCGTTGCTCATGAGACTTGTCGCCGCACCTAGAAAGGACTCTCAATGATGTGTTCTGAAGCTAAACTTCAAGAGGATGGCTTCAAAGAGCGATTCAAGTTTGACTCCACACCTCCTAGAAGAGCTGTGATGCGAAGCACACCATCACTTGAAGATTCGGAGTTCTCTTCCTCTGCTGCCACGGTGAATGCACGGATTATCGATGAAGAGGACGACGCTACATCACCTCCACCTACTTCAGCGCGCGTCGAATCTGCACCAAGCTCGTATGCACCGCCAAACACCTCCACCGACCCTGCTGCGCCTGGGAACGCGTAGAAAACTCTATGTCTTCAAACCTTTTTGGTCATCACTGACAAAAGGGGGAGAAGCATATGATGTTTATAGTCTTCAAGCGGGTCACTATGGGCGGGTGCCTTCATATTTTGCTACATTTTGCTTCGTGCTTACAACTTCCGTTCTTGCTACATTTGCTTCTTTGAGTTGTAACACTTAGACTTGATGGTCGTCTGCTACCTGTTTGTCACTCTGTTCTTGCGAAGATAAATTCCGCATGTGCGACGATAAATTCTGCACTTAGATCATTCTGCAGACGTCCATTTTCCATTATGCATGTCATTATCTTCGTATACTCTTACATGCATAGTGGATTGTCATCATAAGTTGAAGTGGATTTCCACAAGTACAACCTGCCATGTGCATTTGCATTCAAGAAGCAAATTACTTATATGCACATCTTCAGGGGGAGCCCTTGCAGCTTATGAAGACAATTCCTTTATAATTTCACAAATTATGTTCCCCGTTGAAAACTTCAACTAGTTTGTCATCAATCACCAAAAAGGGGGAGATTGTAAGTGCATCCAGTGCCACCCCTAATTGGTTTTGGAGTATTGACGACAAACCTAGTTGAGGGACTAATGTGTTTGTGAGAATTGCAGGATAACACAGGTAGAAGTCCCTCATTGATTCGGTTTTACTACTAGAGATGACCCCTAAAAATGTATGAAGACATTGAAGACAATGGTGGTACATGAAGATATTCACATTGAAGACTATGACAAGAGAAGACATCACGTGAAGCCTATGGAACTCGAAGACTTAGATCCTTCGTAGTTTATTTCATTTGTGTTGAGTCATAGGAACCACCGTACTGTTAAGTGGGGTCCAAAAGAACCAGTCAGAATGACTGAAGTGATGCCTAATTCAAATCCTATGTCTTCGAGCGAAGACTATGAGAGCAAATCTTGTCCAGAGTCGGACAAGTCAGCTTTACTTGCAGCCCAAGTAAAGTTGCCATGTGAGTTCAAAATCTGACCGTTGGAACACGTGTCAGTTCCTTAGTGACCCAGGGTCATTTC
>NC_053023.1:535597033-535609444 GCF_003073215.2 Triticum urartu | reverse complement strand
AAAGCTCCCTTAGCAACGGTGCCGTCTTTAAAGACGGGGCGAGGCATCCTTCCTGATGGCGACGACACAGAGGAACTCTCAATGAAAGCACCAATGTCGGTGTCAAAACTGGCGGATCTCGGGTAGGGGGTCCCGAACTATGCGTCTAGGCCGGATGGTAACAGGAGGCAAGGGACACGAAGTTTTACCCAGGTTCGGGCCCTCTCGATGGAGGTAAAACCCTACGTCCTGCTTGATTAATATTGATGATATGGGTAGTACAAGAGTAGATCTACCACGAGATCGGAGAGGCTAAACCCTAGAAGCTAGCCTATGGTATGATTGTTGTTGGTATGTTGTCCTACGGACTAAAACCCTCCGGTTTATATAGACACCGGAGAGGGTTAGGGTTACACAAAGTCGGTTACAATGGTAGGAGATCTACATATCCGTATCGCCAAGCTTGCCTTCCACGCCAAGGAAAGTCCCTTCCGGACACGGGACGAAGTCTTCAATCTTGTATCTTCATAGTCCAGGAGTCCGGCTGAAGGTATAGTCCGGCTATCCGAACACCCCCTAATCCAGGACTCCCTCATCAATCGTGTAGTTTAAACTTCCAAATCTGACCTGACGGCCAGGGGCATAGCTTTCGATCTGCTCCATAGCCGCCGAAGACGAAGATCTGTCCGAGGAGACTAGTTTCACCCTGGACCGCATCACTATCGATGATAGTACGAGCCATCAAGCCTGACGGCGACGACACAGAGGAACTCTCAATGAAAGCACCAATGTCGGTGTCAAAACCGGCGGATCTCGGGTAGGGGGTCCCGAACTGTGCGTCTAGGCCGGATGGTAACAGGAGGCAAGGGACACGAAGTTTTACCCAGGTTCGGGCCCTCTTGATGGAGGTAAAACCCTACGTCCTGCTTGATTAATATTGATGATATGGGTAGTACAAGAGTAGATCTACCACGAGATCGGAGAGGTTAAACCCTAGAAGCTAGCCTATGGTATGATTGTTGTTCTATATCTTGTCCTACGGACTAAAACCCTCTGGTTTATATAGACACCGGAGAGGGTTAGGGTTACACAAAGTCGGTTACAATGGTAGGAGATCTACATATCCGTATCGCCAAGCTTGCCTTCCACGCCAAGGAAAGTCCCTTCCGGACACGGGACGAAGTCTTCAATCTTGTATCTTCATAGTCCAGGAGTCCGGCTGAAGGTATAGTCCGGCCATCTGGACACCCCCTAATCCAGGACTCCTCAAAGATCGTCTGTTCAGATCCTATATGCATATTAATACCCCTCTGATTATGAATATGATTATGCTTTGTGAGTAGTTACATTTGTTCCTGAGGATATCGGAGAAGTCTTGCTATTAGTAGTCACTAGTCGTCAACTCGTGCATTCGCACGGGCCGGTTATCTAATATTTTATTTCAATCTATATTATGAAGAATATGGTTTCTTTTATGAATAACTATAGTTGAGATGTTTGTGAAGCATATACATTTATAGACATTGGTATTTAAAAAAGAAATGTATATGCTACAACCATAATCTATTAAGTTGCTCAAAATTCATTGTATGAAGATGCAATTATGCGTGAAGGATTTCCCTAATAATATGTTTGTTGGTCTCATTTGGGAAGGATGTGGAGCCATCGAATGCATTACTTACTTTATTACGCATAGGTGTGACATTTTATGCAGGTAACTATTTAGAATATGTTTAAACCACACAAAATTTGGTTAGTGGATCAATTTGATTTCCATTTCCCTAAATATTTTTCATGTATGCTAGTATATCTTCAATGATATATGATCATGCAATTTAAAACTCAAACTGGCATATTGTAGTAAATGCATGGCACATATAAAATGCGCAGGTAAACTTCTCTAACTTTGAATATTAATATATAGCAAAGTTTTCGACATGGTCGAGTGATAATGCACGGTAACCGAGAATTTTTACGAAAAACTTTTTCATAATCACATAACTTTAGAATTTTTTGAACATCTTATATGCTTGATATCAAATATAAATGGAAAATACTGTTAATTGTGCCTATTTATGTTGAAAACGTCTTTAAATATTTTTCATCATGTAATAACTAATTTGATCGAAGTTCTTCTAAGAATAGAGTTCATAATTTTATATATGCTTATATTCCCTTGCAAAAACATATAATATACGCAGCTGTTTAAACAATAGTTAGTTCTAGAAATCCATATTGACTAATGTCTTAGAAATTTGATTGTTAAATAGTATAAAAAAGAGTATAAGATATAGTCCTTGATAAAATGGTCAATTAAAAATGAATACCTTATGAAAACTTGATAAAAACATACCAGCATGATCAAACATCCAACAACAGTATTATCCTTTGGCTACCTAAGAAAAATAAGACAAATTAGAAGGCATATAAGAGCTTAACACGATTCATGTGATGTGAGATAAAAAAGGATTGAGGGAATCAAGCGCTGGTTACGGAATTAGGTGTGGCCTATTTCCATGAAAACAAAACTAAGTTCCCCATGCCCGAATTCAAAAACTGATTGTAGTACTGACAAATACATATTAAGTACGTAGATGAGTTTAGAACCATCTTCTAATGATGTGATAATTAATCAATGCACATCCCTGAAACAGTCCGAATGAGCCATATGTTGTGTTCTACGTACATAGAGTCCAGAAAAAATAAATTAATTATTTACACATGAAATATATGCATGCACTTTAGTCTAGAAACAAACACAAATCAAAAGAAACATAATGTGTTTTACTTCAAATATGAAAGACTGGTACAATAGAACAAACCTCCTGTTGGCCAAGCACTCACATGATTGAAGGTATCTATTACTCTGATCTCAATAAACTCCCAAATTTGAATCTAGCCACAACCATGCAGATTGCATGCATTAAACTGAGCATGTATAAATCTTCAGGAATAAAACGATCATCACTCGTAGTCTTGTAGACGATAACAATCCACCGAGAACACACTCGCACTCATTGAATTGACCATGTTCTTCCAAAAACTGATTGTGATAGTCAGAAAAAAGATATCTAGCTAGTGCGTAGATGAGGTTAGGGCCATCTCCTAATGATGTGATAATTAATCAACGCACATCCCCGAAACAGTCCCAGTGAGCCATCTGTTGTGTTTTACGTACATAGAAGTCAGAAGAAAATAATGAAGTTATTTACACATGATATATATGCATGCACTCTAGTCTAGAAGCAAGGACAAATCAAAAGAAACAGAATGTGTTTTACTTCAAATATGAAAGACTGGTACAATAGAACAAACCTCCTGTTGGCCAAGCACTCACATGATTGAATGTATCTATTACTCTGATCTAAATAAACTCCCAAATTTGAATCTAGCCACTGCCATGCAGATTGCATGCATTAAACTGAAGCATGTATAAATCTTCAGGAATAAAACGATCATCGCTCGTAGTCTTGTAGACGATAACAATCTACCGAGAACACGCTCGCACTCATTGAATTGACCAAGTTCTTCCAAAAACTGATTGTGATAGTAAGAAAAAAGATATCTTGCTAGTACGTAGATGAGGTTAGAGCCATCTCCTAATGATGTCATAATTAATCAATGCACATCCCCGAAACAGTCCCAGTGAGCCATCTGTTGTGCTTTACATACATAGAAGTCAGAAGAAAACAATGAAGTTATTTGCACATGATATATATGCATGCACTCTAGTCTAGAAGCAAGAACAAATCAAAAGAAACATAGTGTGTTGTACTTGAAGTATGAAAGACTGGTACAATAGAACAAACCTCCTGTTGGCCAAGCACTCACATGATTGAGGGTATCTATTACCCAGATCTCAATAAACTTCCAAATTTCAAAATGTAGCCACTGCCATGCAGATTGCATTTGCATGCATATAACTGAAGTATCTATAAATCTTCAGGAATAAGAAAACCGTCGCTCATAGTCTCGCTCGCAGTCGTTGAATCGTCCAAGTTCTTCCCTGCCGTACTATGAAATATTTGCATGTACAGGCTAGCTAGATTCAACCAAGCGTGTAACGTCAGAAGTCTCTATGGCAAAGTAGTCGTTGAATCGTCCAAGTTCTTCCCTGCCGTACTATGAAATATTTGCATGTACAGGCTAACTAGATTCAAACAAACGTGTAACGTCAGAAGTCTCTATGGCAAAGTACTGTGTTCTCGTGTGTGTCTGTTTTGCGAAACTGATCTAAGGGATTTGCATTGTATACCTAAGTCTTCCAGTGGAATAGATCGAGCAGCTTGCTAGCTTCTGTACATGCATGTATTTTAGATATAGTTTCATCTGACTGGCAACACCAATCCGCCGGGCCTCTATGCCTCATGCATGCGTATCTTGGTGAAGCACTCGGCTGCGTTGTCGAGTGTCGGCTGCGCCAATATAGGGCGACTGCTTTGGACTGCTCACAAATAGATCGAGCAGCTTGCTACCTCTTCTGTACATACGTGTATTTTGCATATACTTTCATCTAGCTCGCAACACCAATTAGTTGGGCCTCAATGCCTCATACGTGCATATCTTGGTGAAGCACTCGGCTGTGTCGTCGAGGCTGGGATGGCGCCAATATTGGGCGACTGCTTTGGACATACCTGCGTGTCTCGGTGAAGCACTAGGCGGCGTCGTCGAGTCTGGGACTGCGCCAATATTGGGCGACTACTTTGGACTGCGCACAAATAGATTGAGCAGCTTGCTCGCTTCTTTACATATGTGTATCTTGCATATAGTTTCATCTAACTCGCAACACCAATCGGTTGGGCCTCAATGCCTCATACGTGCCTATCTCGATGAAGCACTCGGATGAGTCGTCGAGGCTGGGATTGCACCAATATTGGGCGACTGCTTTGGACTGTGCATGACAACATTGGTAATCAAAAATCAAAGTGGCGGACCTTATCAATCATGCGGAGGCGGGCATTGAGGGCAGGCATGAATGAGCTAGGGTTCGGTTGCATGTCTACATGGGTACTCCAAGAGGAAAATCCTTTGGCAACGGCAGCCCTAGCCTCGGTTTTCTTTAATTTATTGATTATTGATGGACGACCTGAACATGATGCATAGGAATAAGCTTTTTTAGCATACCTGATCCACGACCCAATCTTCTTGCATCAAACAATGGACCTTTTTTTATGGGAGAACAGAGAGACGATGGTAATGGAATTATTTTTAATGATAGAAGGGAGCGATAGTTTCCTACCACAGTCCACAAGATTTGCTTTGGAAGCAGAAGAGGCAGAGATTCGCCGCCTGTCATGTTGTACATGTATTTTGATTGGCTGATTGAGATAGAAGGCTTGGGGAAGCCATGGCGGTGACGTACATGGGCGTGAGAAGCAAAGCCTGACTTGATCGATCGAAGGCTTGGGCGGCCATGGCGTGGCCGCATTCATGGGACGTGAGGAGAGATATTGGGACGTGAGGGAAGATATTGGAAGTGTTTTCTTTATTTTGCTAACCTAGAGGAGATATTTGGAGAGGGGAGTCATGAGAGATTGTGAGATATTTGGAGATGGGAGTCGTGAGAGATTGGGAGAGAGGAGCAGAATGCATGTTTATTTTTTTATTAAGGTGGAAACTGGTAGGATTGATCTACGCCGTAATAATTTGGCCCCACCAGATTAACGGCCCCTAATTACTAATTATTGTGAGAATTTCTAGGGAGTCAGCAATTAGTATAGGTATAGTCATGTGAATTTGGTATTCGTTCGATATTTTGATGAGATGTATGTTGTCTCTCTCTAGTGGTGTTATGTGAACGTCGACTACATAAAATTCACCATGATTGGGCCTAGAGGAAGGCATTGGGAAGTAATAAGTAGATGATGGGTTGCTAGAGTGACAGAAGTTTAAACCCTAGTTTATGCGTTGCTTCGTAAGGGGCTGATTTGGATCTATATGTTTCATGCTATGGTTAGGTTTACCTTAATACTTTTGTTGTAGTTGCGGATGCTTGCAATAGAGGTTAATCATAAGTGGGATGCTTGTCCAAGTAAGGACAGTACCCAAGCACCGGTCCACCCACATACCAAATTATCAAAGTACCGAACGCGAATCATATGAACGTGATGAAAACTAGCTTGACGATATTCCCATGTGTCCTCGGGAGCGCTTTTCTCTATATAAGAGTTTGTCCAGGCTTGTCCTTTGCTACAAAAAGGATTGGGCCACCTTGCTGCACTTTATTTACTTTTGTTACTTGTTGCTCGTTACAAATTATCCTATCACAAAACTATCTGTTACCACTTATTTCAGTACTTGCAGAGAATACCTTGCTGGAAACCGCTTATCATTTCCTTCTGCTCCTCGTTGGGTTCGACACTCTTACTTATCGAAAGGACTACGATAGATCCCCTATACTTGTGGGTCATCAAGACTCTTTTCTGGCACCGTTGCCGGGGAGTGAAGCGCCTTTGGTAGGTGGAATTTGGTAAGGAAAAATTTATATAGTGTGCTGAAATTTACTGTCACTTGTTACTATGGAAAGTAATCCTCTGAGGGGCTTGTTCGGGGTATCTTCACCCCGACCAGTAGAGCAAAGAGTTGCTCCTCAACCTACTGAAATGAAAATGTCTACTTTGAAATTCCTTCGGGTATGATAGAAAAACTGCTAGCTAATCCTTTTGTAGGAGACGGAACAAGCATCCTGATGAGCACCTAATATATGTGATGAAGTTTGTGGATTATTTAAGCTTGCAGGTACCCGGATGTTATTAAGAAGAAGGTCTTCCCTTTATCTTTGAAGGGAGATGCATTGACATGGTATAGGCTATGTGATGATACGGGGTCATGGAACTACAAACGATTGAAATTGGAATTTCATCAGAAGTTTTATCCTATGCATCTTGTTCATCGTGATCGCAATTATATATATAATTTTTGGCCTCGCGAAGGAGAAAGCATCGCTCAAGCTTGGGGGAGGCTTAAATCAATGTTATATTCATGCCCCAATCATGAGCTCTCAAGAGAATGATTATTCAAAATTTATATGCTCGGCTTTCTGATAACAATCGCACCATGCTCGATACTTCTTGTGCTGGCTTTATGACGAAGACTATTGAATTCAAATGGGATTTATTGGAAAGAATTAAACGCAACTCTGAAGATTGGGACCTCGACGAAGGTAAGGAGTCAGGTATGACACCTAAGTTTGATTGTGTTAAATCTTTTTATGGATACTGATATTTTTCGTAAATTTAGCACTAAATATGGACTTGACTCTGAGATAGTAGCTTCTTTCTGTGAATCTTTTGCTACCTATGTTGATCTCCCCAAGGAGAAGTGGTTTAAATATCATCCTCCCATAGAAGTAAAAGTAGCTGCACCTATTAAAGTTGAAGAAAAGACTATCACTTATAATGATCCTATTCTTCCTACTTCTTATGTTGAGAAACCACCTTTCCCTGTTAGGATAAAGGATCATGCTAAAGCTTCAACTGTAGTTCGTAAAAGCAATATTAAAACATATACACCTCCTGAGCAAGTTAAAGTTGAACCTAATATTGCTATTGTTAAAGATCTCTTGGCTGATAATATTGATAGGCATGTTATTTATTTCTGTAATGAAACTGCTAGAATTGCTAAACCTTGTGCTAAAGATAAACCTAGACCTGTGGTAGGCATGCTTGTTATTTCTGTTAAAATAGGAGATCATTGTTATCATGGCTTATGTGATATGGGTGCCAGTGCTAGTGCAATACCTATTAGCCTATATAGAGAAATTATGCATGATATTGCACCTGTTGAGTTAGAAGATATTGATGTCACAATTAAACTTGCCAATAGAGATACTATTTCACCAATGGGAATTGTTAGAGATGTTGAAGTCTTGTGTGGGAAAACTAAATATCCTGCTGATTTTCTTGTTCTTGGTTCCCCACAAGATAGCTTTTGTCCCATTATATTTGGTAGACCCTTCTTAAACACTGTTAATGCTAAGATAGATTGCAAAAAGGATGTTGTTACTATCGGTTTAGATGATATGTCTCATGAATTTAATTTCTCTAAATTTAGTAGACAACACCGTGAAGAAGAATTACCTAGTAAGGATGAAATTATTGGTCTTGCTTCTATTGCTACCTCCTAGTGATCCTTTAGAACAATATTTGCTAGACCATGAAAATGATATGTTTATGAATGAAAGAAGGGAAATAGATGAAGTATTCTTTAAACAGGAACCTATTCTGAAACACAATTTGCCTGTTGAAATCCTAGGGGATCCTCCTCCACCCAAGGGTGATCCCGTGTTTGAGCTTAAACCGTTGCCTGATACTCTTAAATATGCTTATCTTGATGAGAAAAAGATATATCCTGTTATTATTAGTGCTAACCTTTCAGAGCATGAGGAAGAGAGATTATTGAAAACTCTGAAGAAGCACCATGCTGCTATTGGGTATACTCTTGATGATCTTAAGGGCATTAGTCCCACTCTATGTCAACATAAAATAAATTTGGAAGAAGATGCTAAACCAGTTCGTGATCATCAATGACGGCTGAATCCTAAAATGAAAGAAGTGGTAAGAAAGGAAATACTAAAGCTCCTTGAGGCAGGTATAATCTATCCCGTTGCTGATAGTCAGTGGGTAAGTCATGTCCATTGTGTCCCTAAGAAGGGAGGTATTACTGTCGTTCCTATGATAAAGATGAATTGATTCCTCAAAGAATCATTAGAGGTTATAGGATGGTAATTGATTTCCACAAATTAAATGAGGCTACTAAAAGGGATCATTACCCCTTACCTTTTATCGATCAAATGCTAGAAAGATTGTCCAGACATACACATTTTTGCTTTCTAGATGATTATTTTGGTTTCTCTCAAATACCTGTGTCAGCCAAAGATCAATCAAAGACTACTTTTACATGCCCTTTTGGTACTTTTGCTTATAGATGTATGCCTTTTGGTTTATGTAATGCACCTGCTACCTTTCAAAGATGCATGATGGCTATATTCTCTGACTTTGTGAAAAGATTTGTGAGGTTTTCATGGACGACTTTTCCGTCTATGGATCTTCTTTTGATGATTGCTTGAGCAACCTTGATCGAGTTTTGCAGAGATGTGAAGAAACTAATCTTGTCTTGAATTGGGAAAAGTGCCACTTTATGGTTAATGAAGGTATTGTCTTGGGGCATAAAGTTTCTGAAAGAGGTATTGAAGTTGATAAAGCCAAGGTTGATGCTATTGAAAAGATGCCATGTCCCAAGGACATCAAAGGTATAAGAAGTTTCCTTGGTCACGGATTTTATAGGAGGTTCATTAAGGACTTCTCAAAATTCTCTGGCCTCTGACTAATTTATTACAAAAAGATATACCATTTGTCTTTGATGATGATTGTGTAGAAGCATTTGAAATACTTAAGAAAGCATTGATCTCTGCACCTATTGTTCAGCCACCTGATTGGAATTTACCCTTTGAAATTATGTGTGATGCTAGTGATTATGTGTAGGTGTTGTTCTAGGGCAAAGAGTTGATAAGAAATTAAACGTTATTCAATATGCTAGTAAAACCCTAGACAATGCTCAAAGAAATTATGCTACTACTGAAAAAGAATTCTTAGCAGTTGTATTTGCTTGTGATAAGTTCAGACCTTATATTGTTGATTCTAAAGTAACTATTCACACTGATCATGCTGCTATTAAATATCTTATGGAAAAGAAAGATGCTAAACCTAGACTTATTAGATGGGTTCTCTTGCTACAAGAATTTGACTTACATATTGTTGATAGAAAGGGAGCTGAGAACCCCGTTGCAGACAACTTGTCTAGGTTAGAAAATGTGCTTGATGACCCACTACCTATTGATGATAGCTTTCCTGATGAGCAATTAAATGTCATAAATGCTTCTCATACTGCTCCATGGTATGCTGATTATGCTAATTACATTGTTGCCAAATTCATACCACCTAGTTTCACATACCAGCAAAAGAAAAGTTCTTCTATGATTTGAGACATTACTTTTGGGATGACCCACATCTTTATAAAGAAGGAGTAGATGGTGTTATTAGACGTTGTGTACCTGAGCATGAACAGGAACAGATCCTACGCAAGTGTCACTCCGAAGCTTATGGAGGACACCATGCTGGAGATAGAACTGCACATAAGGTATTGCAATCTGGTTTTTATTGGCCTACTCTCTTCAAGGATGCCCGTAAGTTTGTCTTATCTTGTGATGAATGTCAAAGAATTGGTAATATTAGTAGACGTCAAGAAATGCCTATGAACTATTCACGTTATTGAACCATTTGATGTTTGGGGCTTTGACTATATGGGACCTTTTCCTGCCTCTAATGGATATACACATATTTTAGTTGTTGTTGATTACGTTACTAAGTGGGTAGAAGCTATTCCAACTAGTAGTGCTGATCATAACACTTCTATTAAAATGCTTAAAGAAGTTATTTTTCCAAGATTTGGAGTCCCTAGATATTTAATGACTGATGGTGGTTCACATTTTATTCATGGTGCTTTCTGTAAAATGCTTGCTAAGTATGATGTTAATCATAGAATTGCATCTCCTTATCACCCAAGTCTAGTGGTCAAGTAGAATTGAGTAATAGAGAGCTCAAATTAATTTTGCAAAAGACTGTTAATAGATCTAGAAAGAATTGGTCCAAGAAACTTGATGATGCATTATGGGCCTATAGAACTGCATATAAAAATCCTATGGGTATGTCTCCGTATAAAATGGTTTATGGAAAAGCATGTCACTTACCTCTCGAACTAGAACACAAGGCATATTGGGCTATTAAAGAGCTCAATTATGATTTTAAACTTGCCGGTGAGAAGAGGTTATTTGATATTAGCTCACTCGATGAATGGAGAACCCAAGCCTACGAAAATGCCAAGTTGTTTAAAGAAAAAGTTAAAAGATGGCATGATAAAAGGATACAAAAGCGTGAGTTTAATGTAGGTGATTATGTATTGCTATACAACTCTCGTTTAAGATTTTTTGCAGGAAAACTTCTCTCTAAATGGGAAGGGTCCTTACGTTATCGAGGAGGTCTATCGTTCCGGTGCCATAAAAATCAACAACTTCGAAGGCACAAATCCGAAGGTGGTGAACGGTCAAAGAATCAAACATTATATCTCAGGTAATCCCATAAATGTTGAAACCAATGTTATTGAAACCGTATAACCCCGGAGGAATACATAAGGGACACTTTCTGGAACGTTTCAGACTCCGAAAAGGAATAGGTATGTGGTACGGTAAGTAAACCGACTCCAAAACAGTTTTTAAGGCAATATTTCTCCGTTTTGGAATATTTAGAAAAATAGAAAAATAAGAAGCAGTCCGGAAGGACACGAGGCCTCCACGAGGGTGGAGGGCGCGCCCTACCCTACTGCGCGCCCCCTACCTCGTGGGCACCTCGTGCGCTCTCCGGACTCCGTTTTCTTACATACGTATTTTGGTCGGTAAAAATTCATTATATAATCTCCCGGGGTTTGACTCCCGTATCACGCAATTATCCTCTGTTTGTGTTTCGAGCTGTTTTTCTGACAGATCCAGGACGTCATGTCGTCTTCAAGTGCCCCAGGACCAGTTCTTCGAGAAGGTCATCAACCCCTACCTCGCGGAGGTGCTGCAACACCCTCAAACCATTGAGATGCGTGAGGGGTTGTTGCACATCCGCGATGTTGAGGGACCAAGGAAGACCGGAAGCACGGAGGCAAGGCTCGAGGCATTGGAGCAAGATTTTTCAAGTGTCAGGAGATGGTGGAGCGTGGACTCGATTCCAATCACATTATGATCACGGAGTTCACCAACAACCACAAGCTGGACGTCAAGGACATTGGGGAGGCCATCTTCAAGCTTCATGAGAAAATCGAGCACCTCCAAGCCCAGATCTATGACCTGCAAAATCAAAACTGTGAGTATGAATATAGATTCAAGAGGATGAGTTTGGCTGCAGATTTGAGGTTTCAGGAGACTCGATCATCCTTCTATGATGGTGAGCCTATGCCTTGGAAGAAGGACGACAAGCCTACGCCATCAACAAAACCATCACCTTCTCCACCAACAAAGAAGAATTGAGTATCTGGTATGGGCACTCCCCTTGGCAACTGCCAAGCTTGGGGGAGTGCCCCGGTATCGTATCACCATCACTTTTATCTTTACCGTTTTTCTTAGTTCGATCCTTTTGGTAATATCTTGATCTAGTAGAATAAAGTTTATGGCATGATCTAGTTTTGAGTTTTGCTTTATGATCCCTCTATGTAATCGAGTCGTGAGCTATATATAATAAAGATTAGTGTTGAGTCAAGGGCTTGATTATTTTGCCATGATCCTAAGTGAATAAAAGAAAAGAGAAATAAATAAAAAAGGAAACAAAGAGATCATATGGATCTTATGGAGAGTAATGAGCTCACATAGAAAAAGTATGATGATCTCTCTCTTTG
>NC_053023.1:535583904-535596033 GCF_003073215.2 Triticum urartu | reverse complement strand
GGATTGTCTTCTTATGCTGAATTCTCCTACAACAACAGTTTTCAAGCAAGTTCGGGCAAGGCCCCATTTGAAATTCTGTATGGCAGGAAGTGCCGTACCCCTCTCAACTGGTCTGAAACCGGTGAACGTCAGCTTTGGGTAATGACTTAATCACAGAGGCAGAGAGAAATGTGCAAAGTCATTCGTGATAACCTCAAAGCAGCCCAATCCCGCCAGAAGAGCTACTATGATAGTAAGCACCGTGATTTGGCTTTCGAGATCCAGAGATCATGTTTACCTCCGCGTCTCTCCTATGAAAGGTACTCGTCGCTTCGGTATCAAAGGGAAGCTTGCCCTAGATACGTGGGACCTTTCAAGATTGTCAGCAAGAGAGGCGACCTCGCCTATCAACTCGAGCTTCCTTCAAACTTTGCAAATGTTCATGACGTGTTCCATGTCTCTCAGCTTCGAAAGTGCTTCAAGACTCCTGACCGCACCGTCAACTTCGAGGACATTGAGCTCCAAGAAGATCTCTCTTATCGTGAGCACCCAGTTGCTATTCTTGAAGAGACTGAACGCAAGACTCGCAACAAGTCAATCAAATTTCTCAAAGTCAAGTGGTCACACCATTCCGACCGTGAAGCTACCTGGGAACGCGAGGATCACCTCCGTTCTGAGTACCCGGCGTTCTTTCAGTCCTAGATCTCGGGACGAGATCCTTTCGTAGTGGTGGAGTGTTGTAACACCTCCCGGATGTAACTTTCCCAATTTGTACTCCAACTCTTGCCGTTTCCGGCGTTAAGTTATTTATTTCTCGGGTTCGGGTCTTTGTCTCCTGTGTTGTTGTCTTTGTCATGCATCTCATATCATGTCATCATGTGCATTGCATTTGCATACGTGTTCATCTCATGCACTCGAGCATTTTCCCCGTTGTCCGTTTTGCATTCCGGCGCTCGTTCTCCTCCGGTGTCTTTCTATCTTTTTCGTGTGTGGGATTAAACATTCGGATTGGACCGAGACTTGCCAAGCGGCCTTGGTTTACTACCGGTAGACCGCCTGTCAAGTTTCGTCATTTGGACTTCGTTTGATACTCCAACGGTTAACCGAGGGACCGAAAAGGCCGCGTGTGTGTTGCAGCCCAACACCCCTCCAATTTGGCCCAAAACCCACCAACTGCTCCATCATCTAGAGCGTTCGATCACGATCGCGTGGCCGAAAACCGCACCTCATTTGGACTCTCCTAGCTCCCTCTACCTATATTAATAGCCCCTCCTCCGAAATTCCGGATCCCCACCGTCTGAAACCCTAACTGCTCCGCCTACCGTCGCCGGCCGGACACAGTACCGTAGACCGGGCCGGACGCAGTTCTGTCAGCCTCACCGCCCCCCACCGGAGCTGCACGTGTGCGCCTCGGAACCACATGCCGCGCCGCACCTGACAAACACACGCGCGATTTGCACCGCCAGGTTATTTCGGCCGCCAGCGCCGGCCCCAACGTGGCTGCCACCCTCCCCGCCCCTCGCACCCGAGGCGCCCGCCCACCGGTCCGATACAGAGAGCGCCGCCCACGGCCGCCGCATGCAGACAAACAAGCGGGGCTGCAAACTATCATTCTAGGCATAGGCGAGCATCGACTCCCCGCTGGCGCCCTCGCCTCCACACACGCTGCCGCCTTTCACTCGAAGTCGCCGCGCTCGGCCGCCTTCGACCGCCAGCCGGCCGACGCCGACGCCCGCTACTCCGCCGTTCGTCGCCCGCCCGCCGGCACGATCCGGCGATCCCCCAAGAGAGACAGCCTGGATCCGTGCCCGCTCGCCCTCTCCCGGCGAGCTTCCGCGGGTCCCCCTCTGTGACAGTGCTTCGCGTCAACCGATATCGTCGCATGTGCGCCAGGACGAACCCTGATCGGAGGTCGAAATTCTACTAAGTCCCTGGATTTCCTGTTTCAATGGCCCTGTGTTCGTCATGGTCGAACTATTGCATCCTAGCTCCGTTTTTGGCATATAGCATATCAAAATGTTCATCTCAGAGAGTACATCATTTCATTCCATTGCATCATTTTCATTTGAGTTCATCTTGATGCCCGAAATGCTGTTAGAAGAGGGCTACTTGAGATAATTGTCAGATCTGGCTACTTCCATTAGCTTTTTGTCATTTTTGCCATGATTAATGTGTGCATGATATGCCCATGAGTTCTACATATGTTTTGTTAAGGGCTTTGTCATCTTTCCAGAGGTGCAACCCATGTATTTTTTTGATGTGTGTGGCGACTAGCACGAGCTTGCAAAGTGGTGCACTTGGTAATTCTGTTTTCAGGGACTTAGTTTTCCCACTGTCCTTGATCTGTTTATCTCATATTGCCATATGTTCATGTTGTTTCCTAGTGATCCGTGCCTCTTTTGAGGATGATCAGTAAGGATGTTTTGTTAATATTGTAGTGCTCTATCCATCCATATCTTTGTTTGCAATTATGGAGCACCCTAGCTTGAGTCAATCGAGCTCTACGTTTGCTACTTTGTGAATCTGGGCAGATTGTCAACTTGTTTGCAATTTTGCCGATGATGTTGTAGTTGATCCGTGCATGCTATGATATTTATCTTGCCATGTCTAGCTTGCATTTTGTGTATTTTTGATGGGTGTATGCTTATATTATCATGACTTGCTCCGTAGTGAGTGCATCGAGCTCGTAAACATGCCTACTTGAGTTATGTTTCAACATGCTCCAGTTTTTCACTAAGTCTGTGATCTGATTATGTTTTTGCTATGTTCACATGCTTGCAATTGTATTTTCTGACCCCTTTTGGCTCAAGGTCACTAAGGGACTTTTGTTAAGCTCTTTGAGTAGCTCCATGCCATGTTTTACTTTGCCATGTTCAGGTCCTGTAGCATGTAGTTTTGTTGCTCCGAAGAGTGCTACCTGATCTGAAATTCCAGACAAGTGTTAATTTCACTAAGTCTGAGATCTGTTTCTCATATGCAATTTTGCCATGCTTGTTTGAACCTGTTAATGGATGAATTGGCCGTAGCTCAGTGCTAGACTTTTGTTAAGCATCTTGAATTCATCCCTGCCATGTATTTTTGTTGTCATGTTTGGATGCTGTAGCATGTTCATTTCGTTGCATTTAGATGGCTATTTGCTGTAAATCGCAGACCGGTGTCATTTTTGAATCGCTTGCCATTCCAAACCGTAACTCCGATTCCGGCGTTCTTTATATTCGTTCAAGCGATTTCATCTCATCTTTCCAGTGGCACACTTGGTTTTCCAAGTTGAGGCCAGGTTCATGCATTTCCTGTCAATATCTTGCATATGCATCCCGCATCGCATCCCGCATAGCATATCATCTTTGCATCATATTGTTTGATCCTTGCACGTGGTTGATTGTGTCCATTGTTGCTTGTTTGTCTTGTTTGGGTAGAGCCAGGAGACAAGTTCTCTAATGAGGAGCCCGTTGAGTTTGCTTTCGAGGATCCAGTCAACTCTGACAACTGTGCAGGCAAGATGATCATACCCTCGATATCACTACTATCTTTGCTATGCTAGTTTGCTCGCTCTTTTGCTATGCCATTGCTATGATGTCTACCGCTTGCTTTCAAGCCTCCCAAATTGCCATGTCAAACCCCTAACACACCATGTCCTAGCAAACCGTTGATTGGCTATGTTACCGCTTTGCTCAGCCCCTCTTATAGCGTTGCTAGTTGCAGGTGAAGATTGGAGGCCGTTCCTTGTTGGAAAATTTATTTAATTGTTGGGATATCATTATATTGCTATGTTATCTTAATGCATCTATATACTTGGTAAAGGGTGGAAGGCTCGGCCTCTCGCCTAGTGTTTTGTTCCACTCTTGCCACCCTAGTTTCCGTCATATCGGTGTTATGTTCCCGGATTTTGCGTTCCTTACGCGGTTGGGTTATAATGGGAACCCCTTGATAGTTTGCCTTGTTTAAAGCTTTTCCAGCAATGCCCAACCTTGGTCTTACCATTTGCCACCTAGCCTCTTTTTTCCTTGGGTTTCCGGAGCCCGAGGGTCATCTTATTTTAACCCCCCCCCGGGCCAGTGCTTCTCTGAGTGTTGGTCCAAACTAGAGTCCTGTGCAGCGCCCCCTCGGGGAAACTCGAGGTTTGGTTTTAGTTGTATGGAGCGCTCATCTAAGTGTGCCCTGAGAAAGAGATATGTGCAGCTCCTATCGGGATTTGTCGGCACATTCGGGCGGTGTTGCTGGTCTTGTTCTAACCTGTCGAAGTGTCTTGAAGAACCGAGATACCGAGTCTGATCGGAACGTCTTGGGAGGAGGTCTATTCCTTCAGTGACCGTGAGAGCTTGTCATGGGCTAAGTTGGGACTCCCCTGCAGGGATTGAACTTTCGAAAGCCATGCCTGCGGTTATGGGCAGATGGGAATTTGTTAATGTCCGGTTGTAGATAACTTGAACCTTAACTTAATTAAAATGAATCAACTGAGTGTGTTACCGTGATGGCCTCTTCTTGGCGGAGTCCGGGATGTGGACACGGTGTTGGAGTAATGTTTGTGCAGGTTGCTCTCTAGTTTCTCGCTCGCGCTTTGCCTCCTCTTCTCGCTCTCTTTTGCGAATAAGTTAGCCACCATACTCGCTAGTCGCTTGCTGCAGCTCCACATATAATTACCTTGCCTTACCTATAAGCTTAAATAGTCTTGATCGCGAGGGTGCTAGATTGCTGAGTCCCTGTGGCTCACAGATTACTATTACACCAGATGGAGGGCCTGATGATTCCGCTCCAGGAGACGCGTATGAGCTCAAGTGGGAGTTCGATGAGGACTCTCAACGTTACTATGTTTCCTTTCCTGATGATCAGTAGTGGTGCCCAGTTGGGGGTGATTGGGACCGTGTCGCATGTTGGGTTCTCTTTTATTTTGGCGTCGTAGTCGGGCCATGAGTGTTTGGATGATGTGATGTTATTTATGTACTTGATTGACGTGGCGAGTGTAAGCCAACTATGTTATCTCCCTCTATGATTTATATTACATGGGATGTTGTGAAGATTGCCTAACTTGCGACATATGCCTTCAACGATTATGCCTCTAAGTCGTGCCTAGACACGTGGGAGATATAGTCGTATCGAGGGTGTTACAGGGACTCTCTTTTCTTGAGTGCTTTTTGCCTTTTCCGCTCCTTCTGTGTGGCTTTGGCCGCCTCTAGATCCACCACTCATTCGGCCATGGCAGCCTCAAAGTCCGCCCATGTAACTGTCTGGCCGCCGCCAGCGATGAACTTGGCGCGGCGAGATGCCATCGCTTCCTTACCATGCGTGCGGTCACGGGCGGCAAGGAACGCGGCACGGCGGGATGCCATCGTTTCCTTACCAGTTACTGTGCGCCGCAGTGCCATGGACGACGCCTGGAGAGAGCTCTGGGACGGAGGGGCCGGGCAGCCGTACAGTGCGGTGGTATTCAAGAGCTCAACCACAAACGGGAACAGAAATTTGGCTTCCCTTACAATTTTGCTCGTTCATTATCGCACATGGTTCATCTCCGTCGCTTCCAGAAATAGTGTGCGCTGAGCCTATTTGTGTGTTGCGTTATGATTGGCCGGAACCCCAGCCACGCGGATCACGTGTGTGCACCCTTGGATGCACCGCGATCGAACGGCAATCCACGTTCCTCACATCACACCCGTGCACCTGTAACTGGATTGGATTTATATCGCTAAATGCCTAGAAAATGCACATAATCCCCTAAATATGGTAAATGAGCCCGAAAAAATGCCAAATTTGAACACAGTAATTTGCAGGGTGTATGTTCGTCGTAGAAAAAAACTCCAGGGCAAATAACGAAGAAAATTTGGATTCCCCTTCAATCTTGAGGATTTACCTTTCGAAAGCATGGAACTTCCTCGGTGATGGTTCGATTTATGAAGGGCGTGCATGACAACATAAGCCAAACCTTCTCAAATTTTTACCAAGGCATAGTGAGGTCATACCATGGCACCATGCCAGGCGTCATGTTTTTTAAGCATTTATTTCATTTTTTCTATAGTTGAAAACCCAACAAACAGACATTTGTGGTTGACTATTGCCACACATTTCATTGAAATATCTCTCCATTCCTTGTAAAAGGCATGAGAATTTACTAAATGGCACGAGCATGGTTTTCTAGGCGTTCTTGTGGACCCTTTCATGCATCGATTGTTTGAACTTGAATTGTGCGCATTAATGCCTAGGAAATGCACATAATCCCCTAAATATGGCAAATGAACCCGGAAAAGTGCCAAATTTGAACACAGTGATTTGCAAGTTGTAAGCTCATCATAGAAGAAAAACTCGTGGACAAAGGACAAAGGAAATTTGGATCCCCCTTCAATCTTCGTGATTTCCCCCTCGAAACCATGAAACTTCCTCGGTGATGGTTCGATTTATGAAAGGCGCGCATCACGACATAAGAAAAACATTCTCCAATTTTTACCAGGGCATGGTGAGGCCATACCATGGCACCACGCAGGGCGTCATGTTTTCCAACCATGTGTTTCATTTTTTGCATAGTTGTTAACTATCGGTGTCAAAACCGGCGGATCTCGGGTAGGGGGTCCCGAACTGTGCATCTAGGTCGGATGGTAACAGGAGGCAGGGGACACGATGTTTTATCCAGGTTCGGGCCCTCTTGATGGAGGTAAAACCCTACGTCCTGCTTGATTGATATTGATGATATGGGTAGTACAAGAGAGATCTACCACGAGATCAGAGAGGCTAAACCCTAGAAGCTAGCCTATGGTATGATTGTTGTTCGTCCTATGGACTAAAACTCTCCGATTTATATAGACACCGGAGAGGGCTAGGGTTACACAGAGTCGGTTACAATGGTAGGAGATCTACATATCCATATCGCCAAGCTTGCCTTCCACACCAAGGAAAGTCCCTTCCGAACACGGGACGAAGTCTTCAATCTTGTATCTTCATATCCAGGAGTCCGGCTGAAGGTATAGTCCGGCCATCCGGACACCCCTATCCAGGACTCCCTCAGTAGCCCCTGAACCAGGCTTCAATGACGACGAGTCCGGCGCAGATTGTCTTCGGCATTGCAAGGCGGGTTCCTCCTCCAAGTACTTCATAGAAGATTTTGAACACAAAGGTAGTGTCCGGCTCTGCAAAATAAGTTTCCACATATTGCCATAGAGAGAATAATATTTACACAAATCTAATCTGCTGACGTATTCCGTAGCGTGACATCACACCACGGCCAAGTCTTTATTCGAATCGTTTTACTGTCCCACCTAGCGCGTTTAGCGAGGCGGTTTCCTTGGCACGTCTTGTTAAAGCAGAGATCGTGTCCCCTTATTCCGGGATTCTCATCAATACGGGCGTGGGTAACCCAACCGTACCCGTTGGTATGTTTTCTCGATCAAAGGCGAGTCCCAAACGGTCACGGGGAGGGCCCTTGGTATTCAACCTCTTATAAAGAGACCAAGGCCTTACTCCTTTCTTTCAATCTCAAACGAGTTCGCCCTTCGCCTCGAGTTCCAACACCCAAGGCTCCAGATTTCAGGCGCTTCGGACCTTCGACAATGTCCGGTTCCGACCTTCGAGGCCGATGGATGCCCTCCTCCGTCACGGAGGAGGACGTGCTGAAGTTGAGAGAGGCCAGGTTCTTGACCGGCGAAATCTCGCATAGGCTGCCTGCTCAAGGGCAGGTCATTCCCACTCCCAAGCCTGGTGAGAGTGTGGTGTTCATGTCTCACTTCCTTCGGGGGCTAGGCTTCCGACGGATCCCTTCGTGAGGGGGCTCATGTATTATTATGGGCTGGAATTTCACGACTTAGCCCCGGAGTCCATCCTCCATATTTCCTCATTCATCCGTGTGTGAAGCCTTCCTCCGTATCACTCCTCACTTCGGACTATGGCTCAAGACCTTCAAAGTAGAGCCGAAGATGATCGAGGGACGGCACAGAGTGCGGAGGTGCTTATAAGCAAGAATGCTGGTACTTCCATGGCCCGAGGGCTCTTTTCAAGAGGAGTCCAGCTTATGGCAGCGAGAGTGGTTTTATATTACCGCTCCCAGGGCCCCTAAGTGGGTGGCGCCACCTGCCTTTCGCTCGGGTCCCCCGCCACGACTGGCGTCATGGTCAATACGGGGCTGGACTGGGCCGGCAAAGGACGTGCCCCTGTTGCAGGGCCACATCCGAGATCTCCTAGAAAGAGACATCAGTCTGGTCATGGTGACGCAGGTTATGTTAATTCGCCGAGTTCTGCCCTGCAAACGTCGCCCCCTCCGCCTGTGGGAGTTCAACCCGGAGGGACCACGAGTTCTCCAACATTTTCTTGGCATGACGCCCGTGGAGATGTACAAATTGTTCTTCGGACCACAATAGTGTGTCCGGATTCTACGGAGGACGCAGGTCTGAGCTGCAATCGTCCGGATACTCAAGTAAGTAGCCTTGTGCCCGGACTCGCTATCCGTATATTTATCATAAAATTGCCCCTAAAAGAGCTGTCCTTTAAACAGGAGTGGATAGCGAAAGCAAAGCTAATCAGGTGTCCGGCCCCCCTCCCCGAGACCACGCCGGGTCCCGTGCTAGTCAGGATGTTGGAGGTTGTGCCTTCAGGAAAGCGAGGGAGGGGACAAGGAAGCTACAGCCTCCTCAAAGGTTGTCCGGAAGGGAGGAATCGAAAATTCCTCTCCTCAGGGGAAGAAGAGGACCGCCTCTGAAGACCCGGAGACCATGGCCTCAAAGCGGGGGAAGAAATCTTCGCCAGAGGGTCCTGTGCTGGGGGATACTTCGGCCGAATTATGCCCTCAAGGGGATCAGCCCTCCACCGAGCCGTAAGTAGAGAGGAGTTTTCTTTTTAAGAAAAATGAGAGAAATCCTTGCTTTATATCTGAGAAAAGTATCGAAAATTTACCTTGTAGCTCGGACCTTAGCCCTTCTCAGCAGAGCTCGTCTTCGGGGGATCTTCTTCCGGAGATGATGGAGAGCGGAACGCCTCCCCCTGCCGTACCGCCTTGCGAGGCGGGCGACCCTGAGGTATCGTCGCGGAGGGTTTCTCCGAATCCGGCGGGGCCAGGAAGGTAGTCATATGGCCCCCCAAAGCCCTCCGCGTCCGGCCTTCGAAAAGGGCCATCGGACGAGTCCGGCACCGTCTGGTGCGCGGTCGGAGGAGCTGAAGGATCTGCTAGGGCGAGCATCTATCTCAGAGGAGCACCGTGCATTGATGGGTACGGTGATTGAGAGGATTTCATCCGCGGAGAGCGGATTGCACGAGGCCGTCAGGAGTTTACTGACAGGTTTTGAGGTACGCGAAATAATGTACCCTTTTTGGACAGTTGCGCATAAATAAGATGCGCCCTGTGTAGATAGTAGCCCCTGAGACTCTGTGTGTTGTCAAAAGTGACGGCGCACAGAGGATCATAATCCCAGGTCTAATATGCCGCCTTTATACGTAGGTGGCGAAGTGTCCGGTGGCCAGCCGGACTGATGGATTTGCCGAGCTAAAGCGGCAACTTGACGTGGCAGATGCCGACATCGCGCTTGTCAACAAGCGGCTTGACGAGGCACAAGGTATGTAATTCCTCGCGGCGCCTGGTAAGAGGAGCTTTATGCCAGTATCTTACAATGTGTGCGCTTGATGCAGATGGTGCTGCTGCCATGGAGAATCTTCGGGCGGAACTTGCCCGAGCCAAGGAGCAAGCCAGGAAAAGTGATGCGGCTGCCGGAAAGGCAATTGAAGAGCTGAAAGCCGAACAGGCTGCTCACTGCCGAAGCAAGAAGGAAATGGCCGAGATGGCCGTGAAGCTGAAGAACGCTGCTGACCGTTGCAAGCTTCTTGAAAAAGAAGATCGGGCGGAACAGACGGACCTGAAGAAGGCCGTTGCCGATGCCAAGGATGCTCGCTCTGCGATGAGAGCTATGAAGGAGGAGCTGCGTCAGGCCGGAGAAATCGCGGCTGGAAAGCCCTTTATGCTGCGGAGGAAGTTCTGTGATCCTAAACATGCTCCGTTAGACCAGATGTGGAGTACGGCGGACACCTATCTGGATTTAGCAGCGAGTGCCGCAGATGCGGCCGAGCACTTCCGAGATCAAGAAGATCGCGAAGTGGAAAAGCTCTTCTGGTCGCAGTTCCACAATCCAGAGCGTCCACTGTCATTAGCCGATCGTTTGGCCGAATGGGCCGAGCTAAATAGGTTGTCCGGACTCGCCATGAAGTATGTCGTGAGTCATCTGTGGCCAGAGAGACCAGAGCCGAAAAGTTATTTCAACTTGGTGCAGCAGTTCCTTGGTGCGGCGCCCGCATATCAATGCGATGAAGAGGTCAGCGTGCATAGAGGGTGCGCGGATGGCTCTTGCCCGTGTCAAGACATACTGGGCGGAAATGGAGGCCACCGCTGTTGCATCCCCAGACTCGGATGGAAGCCGAGTACCTGCCGAGCACTATTTTCAGGAAGTTCTGCAAGGCGCTCGTTTAATAGAGACGCAGTGCTCGAAGGATACTATATTCGAATAGCATATTATTATTGTAAAACAATATTTTGATAAATTGTAGAAGCTTTTTATACTTGTGCCTGCAAGTATTATAATACCTCCTGTGCGGCCGTTTAACATATATGTATATATAATCTGAAAGATGGCAGTCGTCGGCTTCAGCCCCCACGCACATAATGCGGGGGTGTTCGCAGAAGCGCATTTTCACACTTGATCCAACGTCTTGGTCCTACAAAGGAGGTGATAGCGCAGCGAACTAGGCAATCGGACTATGCTTTATCACTTTCACTTAGCCATAGGAGTTTGACAATGAGGCTACTTATATAGCCCCTAGTGGCGCCTGCGCTTGCCTGAACTCGGGGCGCCCGTATGTGCCTGGCCGGGAAACGGCCCTTCGTTAATGCGGAGGAATCCTAAAGATCTGGTAAGTCATCGAGTGGTTGACCAGTCTCACGCTATATCATGACAGTCAGTTTTCGGCTTTCTCTACTGAGGTGCTCGCCTGGCCGAACCGGGGCACAATCGCAGTAGTTCTCCTGGTGCCGCCTTAGCCGATAGAGCGGAACGTAAGGAGTCAAAACACAGGAGCCGGGCAAACCCAACATTTGACCAAAGACATGATTCGGAGCTGATGCATATAAGGCCAAACTCGCGACGCCGAACACTCCCTAAGGTATTCGGTCTTTATGAGGGCGGGGATAACGCCCTTAGTAATAAGCCCCTAGTGTCCAGGTACGCGCAAAACTCTGACGTGGCCACATGCCAAAACGCCAGCCTCCTCCTTGGTTATACCAAGAAACCAGGGGATGTGTATCAACAAGAGACAGTAAAAAAGGTTTACGCAGGGTCTTAATCTGAAAAGAATCCTTGGAACGGGTCCCTGCTGCACGTCTGCGCCTGTGTCTCCGTTGTGCCGTATCCTGGACGGGCGTAGCACGGTGTTCATCTGTAAAAGAGAGGAACTTAGTTGAAGAAAGATCGTGCCGAACATGAGTTATACTAAATAAACAAAGTATAAATCGAAATGGGTAAAATTGAGCTTTATTGTCTCTTGTTTTATATGCGCGGAGCCCCTAGTACAGGGGTATACGGCTATTAAGCCTTTATCAATTGTATGTTTATGCCGGACTCGTCTAGCCGTGTCCGTGGTCTTGACGACCTGTTTAGGTGCTTTGGCTGGTGAAGCCGCTTTATTGTGGGGCTGTCAAGGCAGCCGCACTGCTTCCGCGGGAGGAACACTCAATGTTTTCCCTTTAATGAGATGATGCCTCGTGGACCGGGCATCTTAAGCGTAAGAGATGCATAATGCGGTATTGCGTTAAAGCGGGCGAAAGCTTCGCGTCCCAGCAGTGCTTGATAGCTACTTGAGAATGGGGCGATGTGGAAAGTTAGCTGTTCGCAACGGAAGTTATCGGGGGAGCCGAACATAACTTCTAGCCGGAGAGAACCCATGCAACGGGCATCCGGGCCTGGCGTTACCCCTTGAAAGGAGGTTTTGCTATGGCGAATTTTTGTTGGGTCTATCCCCATGTTGCGGATTGTGTCCTGGTATAACAGGTTTAGACCACTGCCGCCGTCCATCAGGACATTTGTAAAGTGGAGTCCGCCGATTATTGGATCTAATACCAAGGCAGTCCAGCCTGCGTTCCGGATACTTCTAGAGTAATCCTGATGGTCGAAGGTGATCGGTTTTAACAACCATTGA